>NC_057814.1:92835934-92843470 GCF_018294505.1 Triticum aestivum | reverse complement strand
GACAGGAGCGCACCACGTAGCCCTACTTTATTCCGCCGCCGGCCGCCGCGAGGGCGCCTCTGCTGGTCGCTCTTGCGACCACTTCCAGGTGGCCATACACATGCACTCCTTTTGTCCAGATGGTATCCATGGGATCCAAGTGGCTGTACACGTTCGACGTGCGAATGGTGTCCATTTTATGTTCAGGGATCCAAAATAAAGTGTCCTAGTCCATTTTAGGTTGAGAGTAATAAAACAAGCCGAGATGTAAAAGGCTTGTTTTTAGGTGTTAGGTTTGTGTTGCGTCGAGTCATGGTATAAGTTGGTTAGGCTGCAGCTCGAGGACAAGCTGCATGTCTAGGTGGGGTGTAGTGTTAGAGTACGTAATGGGCCTGGGCTGGCGGTATAGCCCGTTAGTCTTAGGATTAATTAGAGATAAGGGTCGCTTGCTTAGGGGTCAAGTAAGCCTTGCTTGGAAGTCAAGTAAACCTCTCTATATAAAGAGAGGAGATGTATCAATCTAATCAAGCAAGAATTAAGAAGGAAATCCCTTCCCTCTTGCCCGGCCGTGGGCAAAAAGGCCCCCGGCCGACCCTCTCGCGCACTCCTTCTAGCAGCGCCATAACAATTTGGTATCAGCTAGCTTCGGTTTGATCATGTCTTCACCACTGCCCAACCCGTCTCTCCCGCTGCCGGTCACCTCGTCGCCTCCGGCGACAACCACGACCGTCGCCCCGCTCCTGCCCGCGCCGGGATCCTCCGTCGCGCCTGCCACCGCCGTCCTCACCCCGGAGGAGGTGTCCGGGGCGTTGCGGGACCTAACCCAGGCGGTCCAGGAGATCCGCCTGTTCTTGGTCGGGTCCTACGGGCCGCACCAGGCTGTGCCGCCCATCGCCGCCACCGCGCCGCCGTGGCTGCCATGGCAACCGCCGCACCAGGCGGCCTCCGCCGCGCTCGCCGGGCCGCTGCAGCTGCCATCCACCGCCCCGCCTTGGCTGCAGTGGCAGCCGCCGCTCCTGGTGGCCTCCGCCGAAGCAGCCGCTGCCGCTGCCCGGCGCGACACCGCAGCAGCCACTGCAGCTGCAGCGGCCCCCGCCGGTCAGCTCCGGCCCCGCATCGACCGCGCCGGCGGGAGTCCTGATGCACCAGATCAAGTTCCCGCCGTCGCCGTCACCACTTCTGGCTTGGATCGCTACCCGCCACGTGTCGGCGGCGGTGAGGCTGCAGGCTGCTGCGCGCGGCCTCCTAGCGCGTCGGCGTGTGCGGGAGATGCATGGTCTGCAGCTGCCGCTCCTCCCAGTTGTCCTTCGCTGCGCAAAGGACCTCGATCTCGTCCCCACAGACAGCGACCTCAAAGTCTGCGACATCGACGGTTGGGGGGGCGCACCCCTCCTCGTCATTCTCCATCGCAAGCCCTCCACTCTTTTCTGTGCGGTGCAGACCAACAGCCGTCCGGCGGGGAGAAGGCAGGGTGTCACCGACAGGAGTGCACCGCGTAGCACCACTGCATTCCGCCGGCCGCCGCAAGGGCGCCTCTGCTGGTCGCTCTTGCGACCACTTCCAGGTGGCCATACCCATGCACTCCTTTTGTCCAGATGGTGTCCATGGGATCCAGGTGGCTGTACACGTGCACGTCCGACGTGCGGATGGTGTCCACTTTTTGTTAAGGGGTCCAAAATAAAGCATCCCAGTCCATTTCAGGTTGAGAGTAATAAAACAAGCCGAGATGTAAAAGGCTTGTTTTTAGGTGTTAGGTTTGTGTTGCGTCGAGTCATGGTTATAAGTTGGTTAGGCTGCAGCTCGAGGACAAGCTGCATGTCCAGGTGGGGTGTAGTGTTAGAGTACGTAATGGGCCTAATGGGCCTGAGCTGGCGGTATAGCCCATTAGTCTTAGGGTTAATTAGAGATAAGGGTCGCTTGTTTGGGAGTTAAGTAAACCTCTCTATATAAAGAGAGGAGATGTATCAATCTAATCAAGCAAGAATTAAAAAGGAAATCCCTTCCATCTTGCCCGGCCGTGGGCAAAAGGTCCCCGGCCGGCCCTCTCGCACACTCCTTCTAGCAGCGCCATAACAGTCTGCGAGTGAGTTATGATAGAGGATTAGTTGTTGTGTAAATTTATTGTGCTTGAGGACTGCATAGACCAAATTGACCTGGTTTGGGTGAATAAGTAAGCAAAGGTTTGGTTAAAATGTATTATTTTGGCCTCTTTGTATTTCTCCATGTTACTAGTGGTCATGGTGCCAACATTTGTAGCACTCCTCCTTGATAGCCTTTTGGACATCCTCATTCCACCACCACGTATCTTTAGGTTCTTGCTTCTTACCTTTCGTCACCCCAAGTACCTCCCTAGCTACCTTCCGAATGCAAAAAGCCATCTTCACCCACATGCTATCTGCTGCTCCTTCGTCCCATGGTCCTGCAATCATCCTCTCCTTTAAGGTTTGTTGTTCTTCCCCTTTGAGCTTCCACCACTTTGTTCTTATGATTTTGGCACCTTTGTCCAGGATAGGGTGCCACTCAGACTGGTAAGCTATCCCACTGAGAATTGCAATCCCAAATACTTGCAAGGGAAATTCCCAATCTGGCAGGGTAAGGCTGAAGCAACCAGAAGTTGTTCTTGCTCCTCTCCTCTGATATGGATCGTTGATGATTTGGCATAATTGACACAGGGACCAGAGGCCATACCGAAAATTGTCAAAGCTTCTCCAGCTATCGTCGTGAATGAAAGAGACAAGCTGAGAATCTAGAACACTGTCAGGCAATCGTGCGTTCCAGCGAAGACAAGCTGAGAATGAAAGCTTCAAGGATCTTCTCAACCATATTTCCGTCGGGGACTGAAGCCTTGAGTCCTAAGCAGCATCTAAACGCATAATCACTGCATCGGCAATCGCTTGCCGCATTCCTGAAAAGAGTGATCCAGAACGCTTTAAGGGGTCAGCGGTCGCTGGACTGCACTTCCACGCGGCTGGACTGCACTTCCACGCCTCCTTGATAGCCTCCTTAAATCCTTCCAGCTTGGCCCAGAATTCACATCGCTCCTGGGGGAAAAGCCCGCATTTATTAGAGGGAGATGAAAAGGAAAATGATCGGAGATAGCAGTTGATAGCACCTGTAGTAGGCAGTCAGGATAAAACAGTTCCCAGTCCACTGTCTATGATGATATTTTGAGCATCGACGTCATTTCTCCAAGCATGTGTTTTCGAAGTGCTGATAAACTACCTTTTTTTTCCTGTTCTTGTCCTGCTAATTTCACTTTGCTAGCATTCTATAGTTTATGCCCATAAAACAATCTGATACGATCCCCATTCACTGTCTGTAAGCAGGTGTTATCTGCTCTGAACTTGCTCAGATTGATTCTGATAATAGATTCAAGAGGTAACTGTTCTTGCAAACCCGTGATGTATTGCTTTCCAAGTCTCCTGGTACACGGATCAAGGCTTGCTCGGGGCAGAGCCAATCCTGGAATTGGTCAACATTTTGTGTGTTAACAGAAGTTTTCCTCTCTTTTTTATTGTAGGATCCAGATCAGCAAAAATGTTGCGGGACGAAAAAATACGAGCCGTGTACTCAGAGTGGCTGCTCCCACTAAGATCAGTTGTTACAGGGATTCAATCGGAACTCGAGAAAGACGGCGGTGACGACGAAAATCAGATGGCGTGCTTGTTAAATCCTGTTCAACTCGTACTTCACCGCTGCATTGAGTTGGTGGAGGAAAAGATGAAAGGTTTGTAATGCTTGTACAGTGCTTAGCGCAGTGTTGGCTTGGCCAGGAAATGTGAAATTTCACTCATCAGTATTCTGACTCCGTTTCCTCCATTACCTGTGCCATATAGACATCCTCTGCTGCGAGTATACGTAAATCCTCAATGAAATGTTGGACTACATGTGGTTGTTTCATCCCATTCACTGTTTATGGGCCTCGTGCAGTTTTATTCATCTCGGATCAATGGTTGTGCGGTGTGAAGTACTACCTCTGTCATACGGAGAAGCAAGAGAAAAGAAGACATGGCACGGACTCATTTTTTCAAAATTGAAATTATCTTGATGAATTAAAAAGAGAATATCGAACCACTATGAAGAAAGAAGGTAGGGGAGAACATATGTTGCTCGTCCATACTTGTTGCATCACACCACAGGATCTACGGATTTGCATGTTGAATCGTACCACTGGATCTACGTGATTGGGAGAAGCAAGAGAAAAGACGACGTGGCATGGACTCATTTTTTAAAATTGAAATTATCTGGATGAATGAAAAAAAAGAACACCGAACCACCGCGAAGAAAGAAGGTAGGGGAAAACATATGTTGCTCGTCCATACTTGTTGCATCGCACCGTGGGTTCCGCATAATTGGGAGAAGCTAGAAAGAAAAAAAATGTGCTCGTCCATACTTGTAGCGTCGCACTGTTGGATCTACACAATTGGAAGGAGCAAGGGAAAAATTGAAAATTAATATCGTCATAATCTTTTGGGGAGAAAAGAGGAAAGAAAGAAAAAAATCAAAATCATCATAATTGTTTTTGGGGAAGCGAGAGAAAAAAATCAAAATCATTTGAATAAACAAAACATGACTGGGAGAAGCAAGAGGAAAAAAATTAAGAGAAGCGACTGAACTGGCATAGCTAAGAGAGAAAAATTAAAAGCGTCATTAAAAAAGTTTAGGAGAAGCGAGTGATAAAAATAGACAATGTCATATGAAAGAAGAAAAGTCATCATTTTTTGAAGGAGCGAGAGATAAAAAATCAAAATGATGTAAAAAACAGAAAAACCAACCGTGTACGTCTACACGGATCTGACGATCATATATAGCATTAGGCGAACCCAATAGCCATACGTTGGCCTTTTACCTCCGCAGACCTGTTAGATCGGCGCTAACTGATTCGTGACCGCATCGTTGGTGACATAAGGGTCAGTACCAGCGTATTTAAGCAGCCAAGTTGCCTACCAAGCTTGCGGTGTGGTACTAAGGCGAACCGATCGGTGTGCTCGTTTTGCTCGTTTCCGCCGCACCAGCAGCTGAACGCTCGCTGGGCCACCCTCGTCCTCGGTCCACCAGCTAAGCTGGGCCTCTAAAGAAAAATAAAAGTAGCGATTTGTGTTTGGAAAAAGTACATCGTGTATTATAAAAATGTTTACCATGTATTAGAAAAAGTTCTATGTGTATTAAAAAAAGTTCTTCTTTTTTAGTCACACGTGTTGCTAGCTAGCGTGCACCATGTTGTTTTTGTTTTTGTTTTTGCATGGAGCGTGCACGCATGTGGGCAGATTCTCCATCTGAAATTTGGATATTTTCTTAGATTAATTGTTTGGATCCTTCACCCATCGATAAAAATCTTCGAGTCCATAACGTGAACGTGTTAGTGTGCACACATGTCTTTGTTGTTCGAACTATGCATACATTGGGTTTTTCTTTTAAGGTTGAATTTGACTCATCTAAAAAAAGTTAAATTTAACTCTATTTATGTCCATCATGAACTCATACTGACTGGCTACTAGGACGCGGAAATTGAAAAGGAAACAAACTCCATACATACATAGACAAGGGCAAACCAACCTGTGGTTGGATGGTTAGTGGAAGGAGACGTTTCCATCGACGACGAGGCACCTACGATGACTTTGTAAATCTCAAGATGATATGCCGGCTCAGTCTCTCGAAGGTGCTCATAGGGGTAGGGTGTGCGTTCATAGGGATGAGTGTATGCGCATATGTATGAGTGCTTGTGTCTGTACTGTGTTAAAAAAAATATGGACAAGATTAGGTAATGTTGGACTACCATATATACACATATTATGACACACACAGCGAAAACATATATCACATCCAGTAAAGTAAATATAAAATAAATTGTCTCCAGGAGATATTGAATATTGATCCTAGTAGTCAATATCAAAACACAAGACATGAATATGTGGTTATTTTTCTCCCGTTGCAACGCACGTACAGTTTTCCTAGTATTACGAAAATGTTCAACATGTATTACAAAAAGTTCATCGTATATTACAAAAATGTTCAATCTATATTTAGAAACCTTCAACGTGTATAACAAATATGTTCACTGTATTAGAAAAAATGTTCATCGTATATATGTACGAAAAAGCTCAATGTGTTTTTGAAAAATGTCACCATATATTACAAAAACGTTCACTGTATTAGAAAATTTCACACTACTATAAAAATGTTTAGTGTATTTCTTAAAATGTTCTCTATGTATTATAATAGTTTTTATATTACAGAAAACTATATATATATATATATAATGGTGCAAACAAAAGAAAAAACCCAAATTAGGAAGAAAATAATAATAATAAAACAGAAATTGGTTCGCAACAGCCAAACGGCTGGTACAGTATGTCTGTCGCTACAGTTCCTCTTACCGGGCCGACCCATTTGCGTTCGCCCTGTGCGTCAGCGCGTCTGTTGGACACCTGCAGGCGTCGAAGTGAACTCCTATGTGCCGCTCGTCGCGGCGAATTGCCGAGCGGACGCATAGGCAACTCCAACTGGGCCGGCCCATTAGCATAACACCGTAAACACTCTGCTCGCCCCTGTGCGATTCGCTAGCAATTTGGCGCAGCATGCGTCATATAGGCAATTCCGGCGTCGAAGAGGAACTCTCAGCGCGTAGCTCGCTCGCTATCCACATAGCGCGTACCCCCTATAGCACTGGAATTTCTATGGCCCGGCACATCGTCTAGTGATCATTATAGTTTTATGAGAATAAATTTTCTCTCGTTCTTTTGGCGGTACCATGAAACTAGAGAGTTTTCTGTCCTCGTATATCAGATTATTTAGATCTGATGAGTTTATGTTGCTGTGTTAAGCCATTTTTGTTGGTCTGATTCTTTGTGGAGGTGAAATCTTTCATCGACACCATGATGAAGATATAATTATTCGACGGCCTGCACTTGTAGGGGATCATCTGTAACGCCCGAATAATTAAGCTACAGTGAACCTCTGCTAATGATGCCACGTTACCTCGGTTACTGTTGGTAATCTCGCGTTAGCGATTCAAATACAAAATTGAATTAAAGGCAAACATCAAAAGTTTTCAAACTTTAAAACTAAATTGTTCGGATTGTGAAAAATAAATCGCAAGTAACTGTGGTGACGAAACCCCACTTTTATAAAATGTTTAAATACTCTAAGGTGAATAAAACAGTAGCAAAATCCAATATTTAAAAGCTTCTATAATTAATAAAATACTAAACTAAATGGTTTTCGGGTAAAACCTTTTGTGGCAGTGGGTTTTGTGTTATTACTAATTTAGGGATCATTTTAAATATTAAGTAAACTAAACAGAAAAGAAAGTAAAATAAAAACTATCAAAAGAATAAATAAAAAGAAAAGAACGAAATAGAAAAAAAAAGAAACCCCACTCGGCCCAGCCAGCCCAGCCCAGACGCCCCCACCCCCCCACACTCCCCATAACCCCCGAAACCCTAACCCCCTCCCCCACTCGCTCCCACTTCCCCCATGTTCGCCGCCTCTTCTCCCCGATCTGGATCAGGGGGCAATGACCTCGACGACCCGACGCCGTCGCCACCGCCTGGACCT
>NC_057814.1:92813116-92835627 GCF_018294505.1 Triticum aestivum | reverse complement strand
CGCGCCGGCTGCGCCCCGCAAGCCCCCGCGCTGACCTCCCCGCGTCGCCGCCGCTGCTGCTTCTTCTCCGCTGCCGAGCCAAACGCCACCGATGAGCCCAGGAGCCAGACGCCACCGACGACGACTCCTACTACACTAGAGGTGCCTACTACTACGTGCAAGCCGTCGCCGACGACCAGGAGTAGTTTAGGAGGATCCCAGGCAGGAGGCCTGCGCCTCTTTTGATTTGTATCCCAGTTTGTGCTAGCCATCTTATGCCAACTTGTTTAACGTATGTGTGCACTCAGATATTGTTGCTTCCGCTGACTCGTCTATGATCGAGCACTTGTATTCAAGCCCTCGAGGCCCCTGGCTTGTATTATGATGCTTGTATGACTTATTTATTTTTAGAGTTGTGTTGTGATATCTTCCCGTGAGTTCCTGATCTTGATCATACACGTTTGCGTGTATGATTAATGTACGATTGAATCGGGGGCGTCACATCATCCCTGGCCCAAGTACGTTCATCAATCAAGACTTCCAATCTTTTTGGATGGGCGACTCAAGGCGATTTCAAAAACCACTAATGGTAATGTTCGTGCGGTGAAGGAGTGACAACATCGTTGCTCCGGTCCAATTGCAGCCTCTTTACCAAAGTCTCTGGAGTATTTCTTCGAGCAGAGATTGACGCTGTGAAGAATGTGTTTATAAGAGATTTCACTGTAATTCTTAGTCATAGGAGTTACTTTGTATTTTCTTGGATGTTAGGTCCAATAGTGTACCTGTAATTGTTATGAGTATGAATAAAGTTACAAGTGTTTCCGAAAAAACTGGTTTTGGGAAGGTTCCAGATCCTTCCCTGAACTGGTTTTTCTAGTTTCTTTTTTTTCTTTTGTTTTTTTTCCTATTTTTGTTTTGTTTTTTTTCATTTTATTCTTATTTTTAAATTTGCAGTAATCTTTAAATTCATGAACATTTTGTTTTAATTTTATTTTTCGTTTCCATTTTGCAAACATCTTTTTTCAAATTCGTGAATAGTTTTTTGGAATCATGGACATTTTTCTGAACTTACGTGCTTTTTCACTTTTCACTTTTTTGCGAATTTTCTTTTTAAATTTGCAAACACTTTTATGTTCATCGAATTCAAAAAACTGTTCAACAATGGAAAAAATGTCCAAAAATGATCATGAAATTCAAAATTTTTCATCGTATTTAAAAAATGTTCATCAAAATTCAAAATTTGTTCATCAAATTCCAAATTTGTTCATAAATTTTCAGCAATTGTTCGTCAAATTCAAAATTTGTTCATTGAATTCAAAATTTGTTCATCCATTTTTTTCATATTGTTTTTTCTTGACTACAAATTTTGTTCATCAAGTTCAAAAAATGTTCCTCAAATTCAAATTTTATTCATCAAATACAATAAATGGTCACCATTATTAGAAAATTCTCATCAAAGTAAGACAAATGTTCATACTTTTAAAATTGTGAACATTTTTTGAATTCAATAACTGTTTTTCAATTTGGTAAACATTGTTTTAATCCGCGAGCATTTATCATTTCCTGAAATTGTTTTTTTGATCATGAACAAATTTTAAATTCACAAGCATTTCACAGTTTGCAACTTTTTGTTGAAATCCCGGATTATTTTTAAAAAGGAAAAAAGTTAAAATAGAGAAAAGCAAAAAAAACACAAGGTGCTTCCCGCCCCGCACATGGGCCGGCCCAAGAGGGGAGCGGGGGACGCAGAAGGGTACCCTGATGGGAAGGATTGTAGTACTCCAGGACATATGCATAACCCGACGTCTTCGTATCCTCGCGTTTCTGAGCCTACGTGAGCAACATGACCTAATCAATCAGACGGTGCCAAGCTGTCACGCCGAGAGACGAGTGCCGCACGTTTGCACGTTGGGTTTACCGATTGTCCATACTCATTGCATTGTACCGGTTGATGGGCGCTGTTTGGAGAGCGAGAGAAAAGAGACATGGTGGTGGACTTGTTTCTTTCAAAAATGAAATCATCTGTATGGATGGAAAAAAAACCTGACACTGACGGGCCATTGCGAAGAAGAGAAGGTAAAAAAAAGTATACATTGCTCGTCCATACTTGTTGCATCGCACCACATGATCTATGGGATTTGCTTGTTGAGTCGCACCACTGGATCTACGGGATTGGGAGAAGCAAGAGAAGAGAAGACTTGGCACGTACTAGTTTTCTTTTTCAAAATTGAAATTATCTGGATAAATGAAAAAGAGAACACCTAACCTGTCGTGGAATTGTCACGGCAGATGTGCTCGAGTTAGGACTTAATCGTGGAGCTATCGCAACTAGGAAGCTTGAAGGGGTTATGTGGGACAAGGAACACAAGGATTTATACTGGTTCGGCCCCTTACGGTGAAGGTAAAAGCCTACGTCCAGTTTGAGGTGTTATTGATTAGGGTTACGATCGTCAGGGAGCTAAACGGCTATGCCCGGCTCTCGATGAGATTGTTGTCCTCGAACCGCTGCCGGGTCGTCCCTTTATATAGGGAGGCTGACGCCCAACAGCTCTTAGAGTCCCGGCCGGCTCATAAGAACGTCCGGCTCGGACTCTAAACCATACTTGCCTTATACTACAAGTCTACCATAATAATGATTGTAACTACAGGCCCTAAGCCATATCCGGGTCTCAGCCCATCTCTGGCCCATCGTCTTAAAACTTGTCTCCGGGCTTCTGGCAATGACCATCCAAAGAGTAACCCGACCCCTCCTGACGGGTGACTCTAAGGTCTACATCCTCAACATTAGGCCCCAGATTGACTTGAGCCGGCTCGCGTCAATCTTCAACTCTGCCGAAAGAAAAAATCTCCGGCTTACCATTCATATGAAAGCCATAACCCGGAGTGACGTCATCCTCTGGACCCCGGATAATCCGCCGTGACGTCATCCTCCATTAAGTCCGTTTTTTACTCCGCCAGATCCGCAACGGATCTTTGCTTTTACTGTCATTCCGAAAATCGAGGCGCCGTGAGGGGGAGATAACCACGCCGTGGTCTCCTTGAATCTCGCGCCCACTTATGACTCTGCCTTATAAATAGGCCGGCCCAACGCTTTTCTTCTCACGCTCTCCTTCTTCCTCCTTGCGCCGTCGCTCCTCTGCCCGAGCTCCGCCACTGCCGCCGCCGTCGCGCCCCTGGTCTTCATCAACCCGGCCGCTGCATCACCCTGATTCGGACCAGATTCACGGCAGCGACCTCCGCTCTTTCCAACTCCGGTGAGTCTCCTTTGCCCTGTCAGATAGATCTACTGTAGGGTTCATCTTGTGTTCTTCGCGTTCATCACCATTGCCGCAAACCTCAGTAGCTCTTGTAGTTCCTGCACTTGGTTGATCTTTAACCTCACATAGAGTCAGTGCGGTAGATGTTTGAGATCCATTTCACCTGCAAAAAACCCTCCTTTTACTGCATAAGAATCATGTTCCACCTCAAGAACTTCTCCTGCCTCTGTTTTTTAGGTCTAGAAAATTTTCATTTCACCTGACCATTTGATCCAAAAAAGTTACTGCAATATGTGAAATCTGTTTTACCACACTTAGTAAAAACTGCAGCCTTTGAATCTTGGCGGCTTATATTTCCGACTTAAAGAAAACACGCGCCGTAGAACTTTCCGGTTTAAAGAGAACCATGCTCTGTAGAATCCTCCGGCTTAACTGCGGTAAGCCGTAGATGACCAACTTATTCTGAATGCCCCTATGGCTTAGATAACCCACCGTATCTGAATATATATCATTAGTCCCCTTCATAAGCCGCCATTGTAGTTTGAATGATAATCTCCGGCTTACAATTAACCCGGACACTTTTCTCTTTACCATAGACCACCAACCTTCACCATGCCTCCCAAGGCTCCCATCACTTGCAACTGGATGAGATCCAACGTTACTGACGACACCCTGGCCAACTTCGTTAAGTCCGGATATCTGCCCAAGAAGGAAGTGATGTCCTACCGTGCCCCTGATCCGTCCGAAGAAAGACCACAGCCGAGGGACGGGGAGGTAGTGATCTTTGCGGACCATGAGCCGGGGCTTCGCACCGCCCGGCTCAAAATTCTTCCGGGACGTGCTCAACTTCTTTGACCTTCGGCCTCAGGATATAGGACCCAACTCCGTATCCAACATCTGCAACTTCCAAGTCTTTTGCGAAGTGTACCTTGGAGAGGAGCCCAGTTTGCTGCTTTTCAGAGAACTGTTCTACTTAAACCGCCAAAACGAGTGTGCGAACGGGCCAAGTCTGGAATTAGGCGGCATCTCCATCCAACGGCGCAGGGACTGTCTATTCCCTTACGCAGAACCGCCAAGCCACCCCAAGGACTGGAATATGACTTGGTTCTACTGCCAAGATACGTCCCCGGCTGACGAGAACCCGCTGCCCGGCTTTCGCCCAACACGCCTAGAGCCGACTCATCCGCTATCCGACAAACTGACTGCCGCGGAACGCCAGCCTCTGCTTCCAACGATCAATAAGATCAAGGCCCTGCTAGGCAACGGTCTGAACGGAATAGACTTGGTCCGGGTCTGGATCTCATGGCGGGTGATCCCATTGAGCCGCCGCCCCGGCTTAATGTGTGAGTACACCGGGCGAAAGGATGACCCGCAGAGGCACAGTCGCAATGATCTTCCAGAAGACGTTGCTGAAGAAGAAACCAAGGCTCTGTTAAACGAGAGCCTGGCAGACTGTGGAAGAACCGGGCTAGCCCCGTTCTGCAAGACCAATCCAGCCCCAGCGGTAAGCCGCTGACTTTAACCTTTCAACTTCTTTTGCATGTCACCTTGCTCTGAACCATTTTAAGAATTCATTACTATATTTCTCAGGCTGATGATAAATTCTGGCGGGTCAAGTATGACCATGAGGCGGCCAAGAAGGCCAGGAAGGCGAAGAAAGCCGCCAAGAAAGCTGCCCCTCGCAAAAAGGGAAGCAGACCCACTGCTTCAGAGCTACTGCAATTGAGCAACAGCTCCGAGTCAGAGGTAACCCTTAAACCTTTAAACTCTTGCCATATTTGTTGTTTGTTGCCGTCCGCCTTATCAACATTTTGCTTATCGACAGGATGACACCGGCGCCAGTAACCCGGTGGTTGAAGAGGTAATGTCACTTTCCTCCGACTCGGAGCCTTTGCCACAGCTGAAAGTCCGAAGAGTAACCCGGAAAGTAAGCTTTTCACATCCATTAGCTCATCAAGACCCTCAATTTCTTTTGAAGCAGCAGGTTCACGAAAGCCGGCGTCACACCCGGGCCCGCAAGGACACCGACCTCTCCGCCGGGTTACCCGACGCAACAAGGAAACGTCGCACTGAGGTTTTTTCTCACCTGTACCCTTTTCATCCGTTGGCGGGTGTCTCCGTCAGCCACTCAACTCTTCTGACTCCAATTATCAGGAGACCTCCCCCTCTTCGGGTGACTCTATGCAGTCAAGTCTGCCGGCCTTCAAGACTGCACCCGGGTAATAACAATCTCTTTACATTATCTGTCTGTACTTACTCCTTGTGTGCCTAACACTTCTGCCTTTTCAGTGCCCAGGCAAAGCTCACCAAAAGAGCAAAGAAGACCAGGTCAGCCGGAGTGCCGGACTTGCCTGAGCCGGAGGCGACGGCTCAAGAGCCGCCAGCTGCCTCCGGCCCTGAAGCCACCATTCCCACGGACACGGCGCCTGAAGCCCCTGCCCCGACTACCAAGACAACGACCGAAGCGTCGGTTAACCCGGAGGCCTCCGGCTCAGCCCCACCAGCTGACGACCCGGACGTGGTGATTACCCGGACGGAGTATGTTGAGCTAGGGCGGCCGACCGTGCTGGCCAAATGCTCCGCGAAGGGGGAGTTGCTGCAGCCCCACCGGGTGAATCTGGACCTCTCCAGCTACACCGACTTGAGCGTTGGAGAGCTCGTCTCTGGCTACATCAACCAAGTTCACAAGAGCCGGGACACCGAGATCGCCATGGTCAACCAGATCCAACAAAAATCTGAGGTATCCTTCTGCTGTCTTCTTACTTTCTGCATAGTGACCCTTGTCATGCTAGCCCCCAAGTCGACAACTTATACTTGAATATGTTGTAGACTTAGGCCCCGGCTTACTCAATTAAGCCGGCAGTACGTAGATATATACGTTCAATACACATTAGCCCCCAAGTGCCAAGTGTCTTTGCTTGGAAAGCGCTTGGGACTTATAGAATGACTGTTAATAACCCGGAAATATATGCAGGCTGTTGGCAAGAAATTAGAGTCGGACCTTGCGGATCTCAAGAGCCGGCTAAAGACACAAGAAATGGAGACCCGGAAGGCAAACGCCAAGTTTGTCTCTAGCATCGCCGCTCAAGAGAAGCTGAAGACCGAATTTGATGCTGAGCGGAAGGCCTGGGCTGAGGAGAAAGCCGCACTGGTAACCCGGGCGGAACAGGCGGAGAAGGCGCTCTCTGAAAAAACCGCCGAGCTCTCCAGCCTAAAGCGCCAAGTTTCCCAAATGGTAGCCCCCATCTTCGGTAAGTCCCCTCACCGGTTTTCATCCATGTTAAAATGTTTACATCTCCTGATTCATCCTTGTCACCGGGTCATCTGATGTTGTTAAACAGGTTCCAGAAGCGCCAACCTGAACCAGAGCGTGGTCACCAAGTTAAAGGCCGTGTACACCCTGGTGGAACAGCTCTACACCGGGTCACAGCGGGCCTTAGCTGTGGTGGCCCTATCCAATGAGGTGGCAACTCATCTGGCCGAAGTCCTGCGCCGGCTCGCAGTTCTGCCGCAGCGGATCCAGGAGCTACGACGAGCATCCGCGAGAGCCGGAGCAATCGCCGCGCTGAGCCGGGCCAAAGCATTCTTGCCGGAGCTAGACCCGGCAGACATCGCCCTGGGTTACCCCAGCCTGAAGGAAGACGGCTCAGCGTTCGACCAGAAGGATTTCGCGGCGTGTGTGAAGGCTGTACGTCCGGTGGCCACCATCATCGGGAACGACACCGACTTAACCAAGTATCAGCCGGGATATAACACGGAGAATCAGAGGATTCCAACCCCTCGCTATGAAGCTCTCAATCTGATTCCTCCGGCTCGCCAGCACACCTTCGCCCCGGAGATTAACCCGGCCGGGTTAATCGACGAAGAAGCCCAGTTCGAGGCTCTCCGTGGCATCGACTGGAAATCGTCAACCTTCGAGGTCTTGGGATCAACCGGAGCAGAAGACGAGCCGGGGACTTCAACCCAGCAGGCATCATAAAACGGCTGGCGGTTCACCAAACAACGCTCCAACCTTGAGACTTGAGGAATTTTGTAATAGACTAGGTGCAACAATTTATCTCTGCCGTGCCATCGTGCACGTAATGAATGCTGAAATCCCTTGAAATTATCTTTTTAGTGCTCCTCCGGGTCATAGTTATCCCTTTGTCCTTCTCAACCTTAAAAGGTGCCTTCAAGTATCTGCATAGAAAGGCAAATCACAAGTCTCAAGGCGGCTTACCACCCTGAGAACCAGGTGTCTGAGATGGATAACCCGGAATATGAATCAAAAAGACTGGTCCTTAGTTATACTCTGAACATAGCCGTGATAACACACTTAACGGTCTGTAAGCATACTTCCGGATGAAATAACCCGGGTAGCACGGTTGGTATCTTAACTCTAATTTACTTGCCTTGATGACATCCATGATGTTCAACTAGCAAGATAAACCAAAATTAAACCGGCAAGTGACACCCGGCCATGCACATTTTGTCATAATCAGAGTAAACTTGTGATAAATCAGAACTTAGGGGCTTCCAGTTCGAATACGACCAGAGACCCGGCCCAAAAAAGGGGTTAAGCTAAGATTCGGATACGATCATATAGCCCCCAGTGGGTGTGGCGATGCCAATCAAGAGGGTACCGACAACTATGTTCTCTTTGGTTCGAATACGACCCATGTTTGAACAGGAAGCCCCCAAGTGATTCTTAAAATTGTTTAACGACGCCGATTCGAATACGATCCACGTCGGTTCTCAGAGGGGTTAAACTATGATTCAAATATGATCAAAGTTAACTTCCCAATGAGCTCGGCACTTTGCCAATCAAGTGGGTATCGACAGCTATGTTCTCTTTGGTTCGGATACGACCCATGTTTGAACAGGAAGCCCCCAAGTGACCGTACTGCTTACGGCTAGACTCAGATACGATCATAAGCCGGATCCTCCACAAATTAGCATGTAAAAAATAACACACGCATAACTGGAGGAGAAAAAAGGACAGAAGTCCTGCTTTATTGCTTATCATAATATATACATGTCTGAGATAAATATGTACACCACGAGAACCGGTAGCTCAAGTGTAGTAAGGCCGAAGCTGAGCTATATTCCACGGCCGACGGGTCTCCTCCTCAGATTTACGCGAATCTTTATGTTCCCGAATATCAATGAGGTAATATGACCCGTTGTGCAAGTTCTTACTGACCACAAAGGGCCCTTCCCAAGGTGGGGATAACTTGTGTACATCTGTTTGATCCTGGATGAGCCGGAGCACAAGGTCGCCTTCCTGGAAGACCCGGATTTGACCCGGCGGCTATGATAACGGCGCAGGTCTTGTTGGTAAATCGCTGAACGGGCTGCTGCCACCTCACGCTATTCGTCCAACAAGTCCAGAGCATCTTGGCGCACCTGTTCATTATTCGTCTCAACATAAGCCGCCACACGAGGTGAATCGTGACGGATGTCGCTGGGGAGGACTGCTTCTGCTCCATAAACCATGAAGAAAGGCGTGAGCCTGTAGACCTGTTAGGAGTAGTGTTGATGCTCCATAAGACGGAGGGCAACTCTTCCACCCAACAACCCGGCGTCCGTTGCAAAGGAACCAAAAGCCGGGGCTTGATGCCCTTCAGAATCTCCTGGTTAGCTCTCTCAGCTTGACCATTGGATTGGGGATGAGCCACTGAGGAAACATCAAGTCGGATATGCTCTCGTTGACAAAATTCTTCCATAGCGCCCTTAGATAAATTGGTGCCATTGTCAGTTATGATGCTGTGCGGAAAGCCGAAGCGGAAAATCACCTTTTTCATAAATTGAACCGCCATGGCTGCATCGCACTTGCTAACTGGCTCAGCCTCCACCCACTTCGTGAATTTGTCAACGGCCACCAAGAGGTGGGTCTTCTTATCCTTGGACCGTTTAAAAGGCCCAACCATATCAAGCCCCCAGACCGCAAAGGGCCAAGTGATTGGGATCATCCTCAACTCCTGAGCCGGCACATGAGCCCGTCGTGAGAACCTTTGGCAACCATCACATTTACTGACCAAGTCCTCTGCATCAGCGTGAGCCGTCAGCCAATAAAAACCATGACGGAAAGCCTTGGCCACAAGAGATTTTGAACCGGCATGATGGCCACAATCCCCTTCATGGATCTCGCGCAAGATCTCTTGACCTTCCTCAGAGGAGATACAACGCTGAAATGCCCCTGAAACACTGCGATGATGCAACTCGCCATCAATAACAATCATTGACTTAGCCCGCCGGGTTACTTGCCTGGCCAGAGTTTCATCCTCAGGCAACTCTCCCCGGGTTATATAAGCCAGATATGGCATTGTCCAGTCTGGTATGACGTGAAGAGCCGCCACCAGTCGTGCCTCCGGGTCAGGGATAGCCAAGTCCTCTTCTGTAGGCAACTTAACCGAGGGGTTATACAGGACATCCAGGAAAGTGTTAGGCGGCACCGGCTTTCGCTGAGAGCCTAGCCGGCTTAAAGCATCAGCCGCCTCGTTCTTCCTGCGATCAATGTGCTCCACTTGGTATCCCTGAAAGTGCCCAGCAATGGCATCAACCTCGCGGCGATAAGCTGCCATGAGAGGATCCTTAGAATCCCAGGTACCTGATACTTGTTGAGCCACCAAATCTGAGTCACCAAAGCACCTTACCCGGCTTAAGCTCATCTCCTTAGCCACCCGAAGACCGTGGAGCAAAGCCTCGTATTCAGCCGCATTGTTAGTGCAAGGAAACATCAACCGTAGCACATAATGGAACTTGTCACCTTTAGGGGAAGCCAATACAACACCAGCCCCCGAGCCCTCCAACTGTCTGGACCCATCGAAGTGGATAGTCCAATAAGTGTTATCCGTCTTTTGCTCAGGCACTTGAGACTCCGTCCAATCATTGATGAAATCCACCAAAGCCTGAGATTTAACAGCAGTGCGTGGCACATATTTGAGGCCATGAGGTCCAAGCTCTATAGCCCACTTAGCAATTCTCCCTGTAGCCTCTCTGTTCTGGATAATATCACCAAGAGGGGCAGAACTGACCACAGTGATGGGATGACCCTGGAAATAATGTTTGAGCTTTCCGGCTCGCCATGAACACACCGTATACGAGCTTCTGCCAATGCGGGTACCGCTGCTTGGACTCAATGAGCACCTCGCTGACATAATAAACCAGCCGCTGAACCGGATGCTCCTTACCCGCCTCCTTGCGCTCCACTACAATAGCCACGCTGACGGCTCGTGCATTTGCCGCTATATATAGTAGCAAGGGCTCCTTATCAACCGGAGCAGCAAGGACGGGGGGCTCTGCTAGTTGCTTTTTCAAATCCTCAAAAGCGGTATTACCTGCATCATT
Source organism: Triticum aestivum (assembly GCF_018294505.1). Classification (NCBI taxonomy): domain Eukaryota; kingdom Viridiplantae; phylum Streptophyta; class Magnoliopsida; order Poales; family Poaceae; genus Triticum; species Triticum aestivum. The sequence goes on along the minus strand of NC_057814.1, from coordinate 92,825,062 downwards.
CCAGATAAAGTTATCAGTTTTCTTCATCAACTGATATAAGGGCATAGCTTTCTCACCCAAACGGCTTATAAACCGGCTTAAAGCAGCGATGCGACCCGCCAAACGCTGAACGTCATTTATACATGCCGGCTTAGCTAGGGAGGTGATAGCCTTGATCTTCTCCGGGTTAGCCTCAATGCCTCTGTCAGAAACCAAGAAGCCCAATAGTTTGCCTGCAGGAACACCAAAAACACACTTGGCCGGGTTAAGCATCATCTTGTAGACCCGGAGATTATCGAAGGTTTCCCTTAAGTCATCTATTAGGGTTTCCTCCTTGATGGATTTAACTACAATATCGTCTACGTAAGCGTGAACATTGCGCCCGATCTGTTTATGAAGAAAATTCTGTACACAACGCTGGTAAGTCGCCTGTGCACACTTGAGTCCAAAGGGCATAGACACATAGCAGAAGGCTCCAAAGGGAGTGATGAACGCCGTCTTCTCCTGGTCCTTAACTGCCATCTTAATCTGATGATACCCGGAATAAGCATCCAAGAAACTTAAGCGTGCACAACCTGCCGTAGCATCAATGATTTGATCAATACGGGGGAGAGCAAAAGGATCAGCCGGACACGCCTTGTTCAAGTCCGTGTAGTCCACACACATCCGCCAGGTGCCGTTCTTCTTGAGCACGAGCACCGGGTTAGCCAACCACTCTGGGTGAAAGACTTCAACGATAAACCCGGCCGCCAAGAGCCGGGCTACTTCTTCACCAATAGCTTTTCGCCTCTCTTCATTAAACCGCCGAAGGAACTGTCTGACCGGCTTAAATTTCGGATCAACATTGAGAGTGTGCTCAGCGAGTTCTCTAGGTACACCTGACATGTCAGAAGGTTTCCATGCGAAGATGTCCCTATTCTCACGGATGAACTCGATGAGCGCGCTTTCCTATTTCGGGTCCAGATTTGCACTGATGCTAAACTGCTGAGACGGGTCACCTGGAACAAAATCAATAAGCTTAGTCTCGTCAGCTGACTTAAATTTCATTGCTGGTTCATTCTCCGTGGTTGGCTTTTTCAGAGAGGTCATATCTGTTGGGTCAACATTGTCTTTATAAAACTTCAACTCCTCTGTGGCGCAAACAGACTCTGCATAAGCTGCATCACCTTCCTCACACTCCAGAGCCACTTTCCGGCTGCCATGAACCGTAATGGTCCCATTGTGACCCGGCATCTTGAGCTGTAAGTACACATAACACGGCCGTGCCATGAACTTGGCGTAAGCCGGCCATCCAAATATAGCATGGTACGGACTTCTTATCTTGACCACCTCAAAGGTCAACTTCTCCACCCTGTAGTTGTTCTCATCACCAAAAGCCACTTCCAATTCGATCTTGCCGACTGGATAAGCCGACTTACCGGGTACCACACCATGGAAGATGGTGTTTGACTGGCTGAGGTTCTTATCAACCAATCCCATACGGCGAAAAGTCTCATAATAGAGGATATTGATGCTGCTGCCTCCATCCATGAGTACCTTTGTGAACTTATAGCCTCCCACCTGAGGAGCCACTACTAAGGCCAAGTGGCCCGGGTTATCCACCCGGGGAGGGTGATCCTCCCTACTCCACACTATAGGCTGCTCAGACCACCGTAAGTAGCGTGGAACTGCCGGCTCAATAGCATGAACAGCTCTCTTGTGAAGCTTCTGATCCCGTTTGCATAAACTGGTGGTGAACACATGATACTGTCCACCGCTAAGCTGCTTTAGGTTGGTCTGATAACCCCCTGCTGCTGTTGATGACCCTGACCAGACTGTTGATTAAAGCCCCCTTGACCGTTCTGAGGACCGGAATTTGATCCGCCGCCGGGGCCATGAAAGCCGCCGGCGCCTGAGCCGCCGCCCGGGCCACTGTAGCTCTTAAAGGCCTTCATGATCGCGCAATCCTTCCACAGGTGAGTCGCTGGCTTCTCTCTAGAGCCGTGCCTTGGACACGGTTCATTCAACAGCTGCTCCAGCGTTGGACCTGACCCGCCGCCTCGGGGAGGGGGCCTCCCCTTGCGTCGCTGGTTATTACCTTGGGAGTTGGCGTTGGCAACAAACTCTAGGCTGCCATCGGCCTTACGCTTGCCTCCTCCTTGGTTCCCCAGGTTAAACTGAGGACCCTTGCCGTTGCCATTCTTCTTTCCCTTCCCTGCCCTTTCATCGTCTGAAGGGGGATCCTTGGTACCATCGGAATCGGCGTACTTGACAAGAGCCGCCATTAGGGTACCCATATCAGTGCAGTCGCGCTTGAGCCGCCCGAGCTTCATCTTAAGGGGCACAAAGCGACAGTTCTGTTCCAACATTAAGACTGCAGAGCCGGCATCCATCTTATCTGATGAATGTATGATCTCCTTGACCCGGCGAACCCAATGGGTCATGGACTCACCCTCCTGCTGCTTACAGTTAGTCAAATCCACAATTGACATAGATTGCCTGCAGGTATCTTTGAAGTTTTGAATGAACCGGGCCTTCAGCTCAGCCCAAGACCCAATGGAGTTCGGCGGTAACCCTTTCAACCACGTGCGGGCAGTTCCATCTAACATCATGGTGAAATACTTGGCCATGGCCGCCTCACTGACCTCCAGCAATTCCATAGCCATCTCATAACTCTCAATCCAGGCTGCAGGCTGTAAGTCCACTGTATAGTTGGGAACCTTCCTAGGGCCCTTGAAGTCCTTAGGTAGACGTTCATTACGGATGGCTGGTACCAAACAAGGGACACCCCCGGTCCTGGTAGAAATACCCACATCAACGGACGTCGTTGGATAAGCCGGGGGGGTCTGATAAGCCGTCAATTGAGGCGCCTGCTCCGCCTCTTGCCGTGCTTGGTCTGTTGCGTAGAAGGCTCCATTATGAGCCGGGCCATGGCCAGGGGCGGGTCATGGCGTTGTACATTACTTGAACCGGTTGCTGAGACCATGTGCCGGCTGTAACTCGGGCTCTGGCCTGGACGAGGGGTCGAGTGGATCCTGTCGCGGCTGTAGGAGTACGCCTCTTGCTGCGCTAGTGCCGTCTGCAGGAGTTCCCTGACCCGGCGGGTTTCGATGGCCGCCGGAGAGTCGCCGTCAACAGGGAGAGCCGCCAGTCGTGCTGCCGCAGCTACCATGTTCTCCAGCGGGTTATCATAATGACCCGGGGGTATTGGCACGTACTGAGGCGGGGCAGGGGGCACCTGGGGAGGTCCCATCATTCGTGGCTGAATAAGGGGTCCAGACCCGGGCGCAATGACCCCTGGCGGGTTATTAGACCCTGCGCCCGGCGTGTTGAAGAGATTGCGTGGATCGTAAACCGGCGGGAGTCGAGACTGGGCCTTCTGATGCCTCCTTCTCATGACCTCGTTGGCCGCGTTCTGATCCATCGTGAGTTGGAAGGACTGCGCCTGAATCAGCTGAGTCCGGGCGTCGAGAGCCGCCCGCTCCGCCGCCAGCATGATTCCTTCCGCTGCCAGATCCTCTTTAGCTTTTGTTAGATCTAATTTTAACTGTGCCACCTCCGCATCATGCTGAGCTTGATTCGCCGGGTCAACCGTGGCGGTTAACAGGGCCGTCATCTTGTCCGTGAGATCCATCAGCACCTGAGCCGGAGAAGGCACCGGGTTTCCTGATCCCGCAGCGGGTGTCTGAACAGGATGCGCACCAGCCATAAAAACTCCAACCTGATTTGGCAGCTCCAAGAGGTCCGGAATACTTTCGCCGTCGGAACAACCCATGAGCCTGCCATCTTGAAGTTGGTACAGCGAGTTTGATTCATCGGTGGCCGACTCGCCGTCAGAGCCGGCGGCCACCTCATCACCGGACCCGGATGGATCAGAGGGCCCTCCATGGATGCATCCCACAAAAACGCGCCTTAAGGCAGGCCGGGCTCGGGCGGGTTGTGCGCGCTGAGCCGTTTCGATGAGGTCGGCGCAGAGATCCGGCTCGGGGCCCGGCTCACCAATCTTGCCAATGAAGACATGAATTGCGCCAAAGGGGACCCGGTACCCGTACTCAATTGAGCCGGCGTCGGGGCCCCAGTCCGCATCGTCGATGTAGAGCTTGCCGCGACGACTCTTGGTCATCCGGCCCACAGCATATCCCTTGAGCCCTTCGAAGCTGCCCTTCAAGAACTCAAATCCACCGTGCGCTGGCCCCACGGTGGGCGCCAACTGTCGTGGAATTGTCACGGCAGATGTCCTCGAGTTAGGACTTAATCGTGGAGCCATCGCAACTAGGAAGCTTGAAGGGGTTATGCGGGACAAGGAACACGAGGATTTATACTGGTTCGGCCCCTTACGGTGAAGGTAAAAGCCTACGTCCAGTTTGAGGTGTTATTGATTAGGGTTACGATCGCCAGGGAGCTAAACGACTATGCCCGGCTCTCGATGAGATTGTTGTCCTCGAACCGCTGCCGGGTCGTCCCTTTATATAGGAAGGCTGACGCCCAGCAGCTCTTAGAGTCCCGGCCGGCTCATAAGAACGTCCGGCTCGGACTCTAAACCATACTTGCCTTATACTACAAGTCTACCATAATAATGATTGTAATTACAGGCCCTAAGCCATATCCGGGTCTCAGCCCATCTCTGGCCCATCGTCTTGAAACTTGTCTCCGGGCTTCTGGCAATGACCATCCAAAGAGTAACCCGGCCCCTCCTGGCGGGTGACTCTAAGGTCTACATCCTCAACATAACCACTACGAAGAAAAAAGGTAGGGGAAAACATATGTTGCTCGTCCATACTTGTTGCATCGCACCACAGGATCTACGGGATTTTCTTATTGAATCGCACCACTGGATCTACGTGATTGGGAGAAGCAAGAGAAAAGAAGGTGTGGCACGGACTCATTTTTTCAAAATTGAAATTATCTTGATGAATGAAAAAGAGAACACCGAACCATTACGAAAAAAAGAAGGTAGGGGAGAACATATATTGCTCGTCCATACTTGTTGCATCGCACCACAGGATCCACGGGGTTTGCTTGTTGAATGGCACCATTGGATGTACGTGATTGGGAGAAGCAAGAGAAAAGAAGACGTGGCACACACTCATTTTTTCAAAATTGAAATTATCTGGATGATGAAAAAGAGAGCACCGAACCGCTGCTAAGAAAGAAGGTAGGGGAAAACATATGTTGCTCGTCCATACTTGTTGCACCGCGCCGTGGGTTCCACATAATTGGGAGAAGCTAAAAAAAAGGTGCTCGTCCATACTTGTAGGGTCACACTGTTCGATCTACGCAATTGGGAGGACCAAGGGAAAATTTGAAAAATAATATCATCATAAATTTTTGGTGGAGAAGAGAGGAAATAAAGAAAAAAAAATCAAAATCATCATAATTATTTTGGGGGAAGCGAGAGAAAAGAAAAATCAAAATCATTTGAATAAGAAAAAACATGACTTTCCCGCAAAAAAATATAAAAAAACATGACTGGGAGAAGCAGGAGAAAAAAAATTAAGAGCGTTGTTAAAAAAATTAAGAGAAGCGACTGAACTGGCACAGCTAAGAGAAAAAAAGTTAAGAGCATCATTAAAAAAGTTCAGGAGAAGCGAGTGAAAAAATAGGCAATATCATATGAAAGAAGAAAAGTCATCATCTTTTGAAGAAGCGAAATATAAAAAATCGAAATGATCTGGAAAAACAAAAAGACCAACCGTGTACGTCTACACGGATCTGACGATCGTATGGTATCAGGTGAACCCAATAACCATACGTCAGCCTTTTACCTCCGCAGACCCGTTAGATCAGCGCTAACTGATTCGTGACCGCATCGTTGGTGACAACAGGGTAAGTACCAGCGTACTATTTAAGCAGCCAAGTAGCCTACCAAGCTTGCGGTGTGGTACTAAATGACGGCGAACCGATCGGTGTGCTCGTTTCCGGCGCACCAGCAGCTGAACGCTCGCTGGGCCACCCTCGTCCTCGGTCCACTAGCTAAGCTGGGCCTCTAAAGAAAATAAAAGTACCGATTTGTTTTTTAAGCGGGATATCAACTAAAAAAAATTGCCCCCTTGAGCGGAAGAAAAGTAGCGACTTTGGGTGACAACGGGCGCTGCGCTGCGCGGTGGGGTTTCGACAGTTTCGACCAACGGAACCGGACACAACCTGAAGATGTTTGCCCGCAAAAAAAAAAAACCTGAAGATGTTGTCTCAACGAAAAAAAAGGACTGAGCACTTTTATTTTTTGCGAGAAAATTTCCATCTATCCACCTTCCATCATGGCGGTACAACCGACACCAGAAATATAAAAATCACGTCCAGATGCGTAAACCACATAGCGACGATTACAGGCGCTGAAGCGAGTCAATAACGCGCCGCCGTCATCGCCCCTCACTCGCCGGAGCCAGGCAAAATTTGTTTAGTACTCCCTCCGTTCGGAAGTACTTGTCTCGGAAATAGATATATCTAGAACTAAAATACGTCTAAATACATCCATTTCTGCGATAAGTAATTCCGAACGGAGGGAGTAGATAGTTGAAAAGTCATCGTGCTAAACCCCCATAGGACCAGCGCAGCAGAACAACAACTATCGCCGATGAAGAGGAGCGTAGATCGGAAGGATTGAACCTGAAGATGCACCAACATAGACGAACTATGACCAGATCCGAGCAAATCCATCAAGGATATATCAGCCGGAGACGCACCTTCACATGCCCACCAACGATGCTACACACATCACCGAGACATGGGCTAGGCGGGAAGAAACTTTTTCCATTTTCAGGGAGTTGTCGTCGTCTCGTCTTCCTGAGCATGACATGCATAAACTCTAACAAAACTCGAAGAAACATTTTAAAACTGAGCCCTCCCATCGGCAAGGGCACCATGCCCTAAGTCCACAGAAGATAAGGCGGACCGGCGGCAACATGTTATTACTATAATTTTGGCGGTGGGCCAAGGAGAATGAATGTGCTTTGATCCTCGGACCAAAGTATGTTGCCGGGCCATTGGCGTGGAGGATGGAGCGATGGAGCATGACCTTCATCTGTTGCTCGTACTCCATGTTAGTCATGACGTAGACCGTGCCCTGCATCACCGTCTTATGTTGCCGCAGCTGGTCCTCCTTATCGCTAGAGGAGATGATCTCCTACTTCACCGAGGAACTGGCCGCCAATGAGGACGATGGCCCCGGAGTTCGAGGGCATTGTCACGAATCTTTGGAGCCCGTTCCGGAGCTGCCGCCTGCCGGCGCCGAGGCCGACCTGCCCATCGTCAGAGTTGTGGAGGAAGAGGGATGGTGAGGCCGGGGACGTGCGAAGCGATGTGTTGAGTGCAATGTGGACGGCGTCGGAGCACGACTTATATACCCTCGGCCAGACCAGGCGAACGGACGGTGAGCCGCTTCAATGCGGCATAGCAACCAGAGTTGATTCCTTAGGAAGCCGCGTCCGCATTGAAGCGGCGACTCCCCTCAGGTCGCATCTATTAGCGCCTGTGACGCCCCCGATTTGACCGTACACTAATCATGCACGCAAATGTGTACGATCAAGATCAGGGACTCACGGGAAGATATCACAACACAACTCTACAACATAAATAAGCCATACAAGCATCATAATACAAGCCAGGGGCCTCGAGGGCTCGAATACAAGTGCTCGATCATAGACGAGTCAGCGGAAGCAACAATATCTGAGTACAGACATAAGTTAAACAAGTTTGCCTTAAGAAGGCTAGCACAAACTGGGATACAGATCGAAAGAGGCGCAGGCCTCCTGCCTGGGATCCTCCTAACTACTCCTGGTCGTCGTCAGCGGGCTGCACGTAGTAGTAGGCACCTCCAGTGTCGTAGGAGTCGTCGTCGACGGTGGCGTCTGGCTCCTGGACTCCAGCATTTGGTTGCGACAACCAGGTAGAAAGGAAAAGGGGGAAAAGAGGGAGAGAGGCAACCGTGAGTACTCATCCAAAGTACTCGCAAGCAAGGAGCTACACTACATATGCATGGGTATATGTGTAAAGGGCCATATCAGTGGACTGAACTGCAGAATGCCAGGATAAGAGGGGGATAGCTAGTCCTGTCGAAGACTACGCTTCTGGCCATCTTCATCATGCAACATGTAGAAGAGAGTAGATTGAAGTCCTCCAAGTAGCATCGCATAGCATAATCCTACCCGGCGATCCCCTCCTCGTCGCCCTGTTAGAGAGCGATCACCGGGTTGTATCTGGCACTTGGAAGGGTGTATTTTATTAAGTATCCGGTTCTAGTTGTCATAAGGTCAAGGTACAACTCCAGGTCGTCCTTTTACCGAGGGACACGACTATTCGAATAGATAAACTTCCCTGCAGGGGTGCACCACATAACCCAACACGCTCGATCCCATTTGGCCGGACACACTTTTCTGGGTCATGTCCGGCCTCGTAAGATCAACACGTCGCAGCCCCACCTAGGCACAACAGAGAGGTCAGGACGCCGGTCTAAATCCTATGGCGCAGGGGTCTGGGCCCATCGCCCATTGCACACCTGCACGTTGCGAACGCGGCCGGAAGCAGACCTAGCCTAGTGGCGTTCCAGTCCAATCCGGCGCGCGCCACTCAGTCGCTGACGTCACGAAGGCTTCGGCTGATACCACGACGTCGAGTGCCCATAACTGTTCCCGCGTAGTTGGTTAGTGCGTATAGACCAAATGGCCAGACTCAGATCAAATACCAAGAACTCGTTAAGCGTGTTATTTTGAAGTAACCGCGGACGCCGTCCAGGGCCAAGCCCACCTCTCACCTAGGCGGCCTCAACCTGCCCTGTCGCTCCGCCACAAGATCCACTCGCGGGTACTCCTACGAGCCGACCCGACTTTAGTCACCACAGGTATCATGTATAGAGTATATAAGTATATACCCGTGATCACCGCCCAAGTGATCACCGCCCGATAGTATAGCACAGCAGACGGACAAGAATGTAGGGCCACTGATGGAAAACTAGCATCCTATACTAAGCATGTAGGATTGCAGGTAAAGGTAACAACAGTAGTAGCAAGGATAGGCTATGCATCAGGATAGGATTAACGGAAAGCAGTAACATGCTATACTACTCTAATGCAAGCAGTATAGAGAAGAATAGGCGATATTTGGTGATCAAGGGGGGGCTTGCCTGGTTGCTCTGGCAAGTAGGAGGGGTCGTCAACTCCGTAGTCGAACTGGGCAGCAACAGCGTCGGTCTCGTAGTCTACCGGAGAGAAGAGGGGGAAGAACAGTAAATACAATGCAAACATAAGCATGACGATGCGTGACATGACAATGAGCGGTGCTAGGTGTGCCCTAACGCGGCAGTAGGTGGTACCGGCGAAGGGGGGAACATCCGGGAAAGTATTCCCGATGTTTCGCATTTTTGGACAGATGAAACGGAGGGGGAAAGTTGCGAGTTCGATATGTTAGGGATGTGCGGCGGACGAACGGGCTGCGTATCCGGAGTCGTCTCGTCGTTCTGAGCAACTTTCATGTAGAAAGTATTTTCATCCGAGATACGGATTATTTTATATGATTTTCTAAAGATTTAATCATTTTTAGGATTTATTTAATCATTTTAAGTCAACATTATCCAGAATAGTAAAAGATGACGTCAGCATGACATCATGCTGACGTCAGCAGTCAACTGTGCAGTTGACTGGGTCAACTACGTGTGGGTCCCGCATGTCATACACTACTTAGTTTAATTAGGGTTTATCTAATTAATTACTGTTTAGTTAAATTAACTAATTAATTAGATTAATTTAAACAGGATTAATTAAATTAATTAATTAATTTAGTTAATTAATTAATTAATTAAATTTATTTTTATTATTTGTTTTATTTATATTTTTTAATTCTTTTTTTTACGTTCTGTGGGCTGGGCCCCACGTGTCATTCGCCCAGGGGGCCGATGCGGGTTACGGGCGCTGGGCTAACCGGGGCTCCGCCCGAGCGGGCGCATGCCCAGGAGCGGACGAACCCGGCAAGGCGCCGGAGCAAGGGGGCCGGTGGCCACGGCAAGGCCATGGCCGGAGCAGGGAGGAGCGCGGGGCAAGGGGAGGCGGCGGAGGGGTGGCCGCGGCGGCGCCGGAGTGGGGCCGCGCGGACGGGCAGGCGCGGTGGAGGCGGTCAGCACGGCGACGGCGGGCGCGGTCAGCGCGGCTGTAGCTGGGGAGGGTGAGACGGCGAGCTCGCAGGCAGGTGGGCAGGGGGGCCGAGGCGACGGCGGTCGCGCATGGTAGCGACAAGGGCGAGGTGGGGCTCGGGAACGCGTGTGCGTGTGCGCGCGATGACGCACCGAGTGTTGGGGATCGTAGCAGAATTTTAAAATTTCCTACGCATCACCAAGATCCATCTATGGAGTATACTAGCAACGAAGGGAAAGGAGTGCATCTACATACCCTTGTAGATCGCGAGCGGAAGCGTTCTAATGAACGGGGTTGATGGAGTCGTACTCGTCGTGATCCAAATCACCGATGACAGAGTGCCGAACGGACGGCACCTCCGCGTTCAACACACGTACGGAGCAGCGACGTCTCCTCCTTCTTGATCCAGCAAGGGGGAAGGAGAGGTTGATGGAGATGCAGCAGCACGACGGCGTGGTGGTGGATGTAGCGGGGATCTCGGCAGGGCTTCGCCAAGCTTCTGCGAGAGGGAGAGGTGTTGCAGGGGGAGAGGGAGGCGCCAGGGGCTGTGGTGTTGCTGCCCTCCCTCCCCCCACTATATATAGGACCCCTAGGGGGGCGCCGGCCCTGGGAGATCAGATCTCCAAGGGGGGCGGCGGCCAAGGGGAAAGGGGGGGTGTGGCTTCCCCCCAAGCCAAGTGGGGCGCCCCCACCCCTAGGGTTTCCAACCCTAGGCGCAGGGGGAGGCCCAAGGGGGGGCGCCCCAGCCCACTAAGGGCTGGTTCCCTTCCCACTTCAGCCCATGGGGCCCTTCGGGATAGGTGCCCCACCCGGTGGACCCCCGGGACCCTTCCGGTGGTCCCGGTACAATACCGATAACCCCCGAAACTTTTCCGGTGGCCGAAACTGGACTTCCTATATATAATTCTTCACCTCCGGACCATTCCGGAACTCCTCGTGACGTCCGGGATCTCATCCGGGACTCCGAACAACTTTCGGGTTTCCGCATACTCATATCTCTACAACCCTAGCGTCACCGAACCTTAAGTGTGTAGACCCTACGGGTTCGGGAGACATGCAGACATGACCGAGACGCCTCTCCGGTCAATAACCAACAGCGGGATCTGGATACCCATGTTGGCTCCCACATGTTCCACGATGATCTCATCGGATGAACCACGATGTCGAGGATTCAATCAATCCCGTATACAATTCCCTTTGTCAATCGGTATGTTACTTGCCCGAGATTCGATCGTTGGTATCCCAATACCTTGTTCAATCTCGTTAACGGCAAGTCTCTTTACTCGTACCGCAATGCATGATCCCGTGACTAACTCCTTAGTCACATTGAGCTCATTATGATGATGCATTACCGAGTGGGCCCAGAGATACCTCTCCGTCACACGGAGTGACAAATCCCAGTCTCGATCCGTGCCAACTCAACAGACACTTTCGGAGATACCCGTAGTGTACCTTTATAGTCACCCTGTTACGTTGTGACGTTTGGCACACCCAAAGCATTCCTACGGTATCCGGGAGTTGCATGATCTCATGGTCTAAGGAAATGATACTTGACATTGGAAAAGCTCTAGCAAACGAACTACACGATCTTTTGTGTTATGCTTAGGATTGGGTCTTGTCCATCACATCATTCTCCTAATGATGTGATCCCGTTATCAATGACATCCAATGTCCATAGTCAGGAAACCATGACTATCTGTTGATCAACGAGCTAGTCAACTAGAGGCTTACTAGGGACACGTTGTGGTCTATGTATTCACACTTGTATTACGATTTCCGGATAACACAATTATAGCATGAACAATAGACAATTATCATGAACAAAGAAATATAATAATAACCATTTATTATTGCCTCTAGGGCATAT
>NC_057814.1:92803482-92812334 GCF_018294505.1 Triticum aestivum | reverse complement strand
ATGTTGGGGGAGGAGTGGGGTGTCGGTGGGGGTGGGTTTCGGGGTCCAGGGGGGTTAAGGGAGTGGGTGGGCTGGCCGGCTGGGCCTGGTGGGTTGGCCCAATTGGGCCACGGTCCAGGGGGTTTTCTTCTTTCTTTTTTTTGTTTGTTTTCTCTTTTGTATTTTCTTTCTTTTTATTTATTTTCTTTTCTGTTTTAAATCATTTTAAATTATCTAGGCATTTTATAAAAATGTGTTTATCACACCATATTTACTTATGCAAAAATATGGCACCTCCCGAACATTTTTGTTTTAAATTTTGAAAAACTTTTATTGTTGACATTAATTTGAATTTGAATTGTGAAACGGTTTGTCCTAGCGGTAGATTAGCAACAGTAACTGTGGTGACGTGGCACCATTAGCGTGGGATTACTGTAGCTTGATTATCCGGGCGTTACAAAACTCCTCCACTACAAGAAATCTCGTCCCGAGATTTAGGAGGTAGAAGGAAACAGTGCGGGGTATTCATCACGCAGGCGATCCTCGCGTTCCCAAGTGGCTTCATCTTCAGAATGGTGCGACCACTGGACTTTGAGGAACTTGATCGCCTTCTGACGTGTGCGGCGTTCTGCTTGGTCGAGAATGCGGACCGGATGCTCCTTATAGGAGAGGTCCTGTTGCAATTCGAGCACTTCATGATCCACTGCTCGGATTGGGTCCTTGAAGCAACGGCGGAGCTGTGACACATGGAACACATCGTGAACCTGAGAAAGGTTCGGCGGAAGCTCCAGTTGGTATGCCACTTTTCCATGCCTTTCGAGAATAGTGAATGGGCCAATATATCGAGGAGCTAGTTTGCCCTTGATTCCGAAGCGGTGAGCACCCTTCATTGGTGTGACTCGAAGATAAGCCTTTTCGCCAGGTTGATAGACCATGTCTTTATGATGACGGTCATACTGACTCTTCTGACGTGACTGAGCAGTCTTGAGATTCTCACGAATAATGCGGACTTGTTCTTGGGCATGTTGGATAATATCCGGACCGAAGAGTGGACGTTCCCCAGTTTCTGACCAGTTCAGAGGGGTTCGACACTTTCGTCCATATAACACTTCGAAGGGGGCCATCTTCAGACTAGCTTGATAGCTATTATTATAAGAGAACTCAGCATACGGGAGAGATTCCTCCCATTTCTTGCCGAAGGAAATTACACAAGCTCGAAGCATGTCTTCGAGAACTTGGTTGACACGTTCAACTTGCCCTTGCGACTGAGGATGAAATGCAGTACTGAATGACAGATGAATTCCCATAGCTTCTTGGAAACTTGCCCAGAATCTTGAAGTGAATAAGCTGCCACGGTCTGAGCTGATAACCAATGGAATACCATGGAGTGAAACAATCCTGGACATATAGAGAGTTGCAAGCTGACTAGCAGTGATCGTTTCTTTGACCGCCAGAAAATGTGCAACTTTGGAAAGCCGGTCAATGACGACAAGAATAGCATCATTACCTTTCTGTGATTTGGGAAATCCAGTGACGAAGTCCATCTCAACATGGTCCCATTTCCATTCGGGAATAGAGATAGGTTGCAGAGTTCCAGCAGGCCTTTGATGTTCTGCTTTGATACGACGGCAAACGTCACACTCAGCAACATAACAAGCAATGTCTTGTTTCATATTAGACCACCAGAATCTCTGACGGATGTCTTGGTACATCTTTGTACTACCAGGATGGATACATAGAGGCGTATCATGAGCTTCTTTCATAACTTCCTGGGTCATATCCAGGTTTTTCTCTGCACATGGCACCACTAGGCGGCCCTTGAAGTACAAAGTGCCATCATCAGCAATAGTGAAGAATGAGGGCTTTCCTTCTGCAAGGTAGCGCTTAATCTTGTGGGCTTCAGAGTCATATCCCTGTATTCTCTTGATGGAGTCCAAGAGATCTGGTTCGACGGCCAGGGTATTGAGGGAACCCTGGGAAACAACCCGGAGGTTCATCTTGCGAAACTCCTTAGGAGGGGGAGCGAGTGCACCCGGAGGAACAATATGAAGTTCAGCTTCCTGAATTCTTCAACAAGCGAGGGCTGAACTTTGTGAACCTGGAGGTGGTTGCAGTAAGACTTGCGGCTCAAGGCATCAGCCATTACATTAGCCTTGCCTGGCGTATAGGAAATACCCAAGTCAAAGTCTGCAACAAGCTCCATCCATCTCTGCTGACGGAGGTTCAGGTCTGGCTGAGTAAACAGATACTTCAGGCTTTGGTGGTCAGTGAAGATCTCGCAACGATTACCGAGAAGGTAATGTCGCCACTGCTTTAGCGCATGAATGACAGCAGCAAGTTCGAGGTCGTGAACTGGGTAGTTCTCTTCGTGAGGGCGCAATTGCCGAGAGGCATAAGCAATCACTTTGCGGTCTTGCATTAGGACACAGCCTAATCCTGGACGGGAAGCATCGCAGTAAATGACGAAGTCCTTCTTAGTATCAGGTGGAGCTAAAACTGGGGCAGAAGTCAACTTGTCTTTGAGTGCCTGGAAACTTTCCTGACATTTGTCTGTCCATTGGAACTGGACGCCCTTATGCAACAGGTTAGTCAGAGGCCTGGCGATCTTGGAGAAGTTCTCGACGAATCGACGGCAATAGCTGGCGAGACCGAGAAAACTTCTGACTTGCTTAACGTTCTTGGGAGGAGTCCAATCAAGGATAGCCTGGACTCGTTCAGGGTTGACGGCAATACCATCCTTAGAGATGACATGCCCAAGATAGGTTACTTCGGGTAGCCAGAATTCACATTTGGAGAACTTGGCATATAGTTGATGCTCTCGTAGCTTTTCCAACACAAGACGAAGATGTTCAGCATGTTCCTCTTCGTTCTTGGAAAATACCAGGATATCATCCAGATAAACCACGACGAACTTGTCGAGGTAATCCATGAATATATAGTTCATCAGACGAGAGAAGGTGGCTGGAGCATTGGTTAAACCGAAAGACATGACGGTGTACTCGTATGAACCATATCGAGTCACGAAGGCGGTCTTTGGGATATCCTCTTCACGAACACGGATCTAGTGGCAACCCAACCTCAAGTCGAGCTTAGAGAACACTGATGAACCAGCCAGTTGATCATACAAATCATTGATCCGAGGAAGAGGGTATTTATTCTGAATGGTAGCTTGGTTTATAGGACGGTAGTCTTGAACTAATCGGTTTGTCCCATCCTTCTTCTTGACAAAGAGAGAAGGTGCTCCCCAAGGAGAGCAACTTGGGCGAATGAATCCTTTGCGAAGAGATTTGTCGATTTCCTCCTTAAGCTCAAGGAGTTCATGCGGCGGCATCTTGTAGGGTCGCTTGGCTATAGGAGTGGTGCCTGGTTTCAAGTTGATGATGAATTCGACAGCTCTAGCAGGGGGAATCCCTGGAAGTTCTTCAGGAAAGACGTCAAGGAATTTACGCACGACGGGAATGTTTTCAATGCCCTCGAGTGGTGCAGCGTTCAATGCATTCAATGCATAGAGCCTTGCCTCGGCATTTTGCACCAGAAGAGCTTGGTAAGTAACTATTTCATCTGAAGGGTGTAGCAGATGGACGGTCTTAGTGGCGCAAACGATTGAAGCAGTATGCGCTTTTAACCAATTCATTCCCAGAATGAGATCAATGCTACAGGACTTCAGTACGATGGGAGAGACAAGAAATTCCAGTCCTTCAATTTCAACAGGAACGTCGTGACTAACCATAGCGGAGTGTTCATCTCTTTGTATTTAATGCCATGCAGGAATGCAAATTCTACCGATATGAATGAATGGGATGCTCCTGTATCAAATAAAACGGATGCTGGTACTGAATTTACGAGGAGTGTACCCATCACAGTAGCAGGTTGGTCTTGAGCTTCATTGAGATCAACGTGGTTGGCATGAACACGACCATAAGACTTGGCCTTGTTGCTGCGGGGCTGGTTGCTTCCATGGCCAGTTGCTGGAAGGGCCAGTTGATTCTGGTTCTGGTTGCATTCTCTAGCACGGTGTCCTGGTTGACCACACCTGAAGCACAAACCATTATTGGGAGTGGGAACAGGAGCTTGGGGTGGTGGAGCTGGAAGTCTTGACTGCCTAGATGGTGGTGTAGGCAGATGAGGTGCAGCATAGGTCTGCCTTGGGGCAGATGCATTTGGACGGTACATGCTGTTCGGGATCCATATCTTACGCTTCTGTGAGGGCGGGCCCGAAGATGATCCCGTGTCACGGTTGCGCCTGTGAGAGCTCTGGTATTCCTGCAGACCAGTTTCGACATTGATGGACTTGTTCACCAAGGTGGCGAAATCAGCAAAGTCATGCACTAGAAGTGCGAGCTTGATGTCAGCTTGAAGGCCATCACGGAACTTCTCCTGTCTGCGTGCATTAGTTGCAATGTCCTCTTCAGCATAGCGAGACAAGTCCAGAAACTCCCGCTGATAAGCTTCAACAGTTTTGTTGCCTTGGGTGAGGTTGCGGAACTCACACTTCTTCCGGTCCATGACTCCCTGAGGAATGAAGCGGGCACGAAAAGCAGCTTGGAAGTCTGGCCAGGTGATGATTGTTCCAGCTGGCAGAGTACGCCTGTGGCTGTCCCACCATTGAGCTACGGGTCCCTTCAGGAAGAAGGAAGCAAAGGTGACATAGCTGGCAGGGGCTACATCGGCAGACTCCATCTCATAGGTGATGTCACGGAGCCAGTCATCAGCATCCAGAGGCTGAGTTGAGCTGCGGTACACAGTTGGGTTGAGGCGCATGAAATCCTGCAGAGTTACTGGGGTTGGTTGCTGGTCCATATTGGGGCGAGGAAACTGAGCCATCATATTTTCCATGAATTGGCGGTTCAGTTCGAACTGTTGGATCATACCAGCCATGTACTCAGGTGGTGGTGGGGCACTGCCACCACTACCACGACCACCTGGTCTAACCATCCTGCTAATATATAACATGGGTAGTTCAGCATTGAGAAATTTGCAAAGCCAAGAATCATTCATGATGAAACATGCATAATGAAAGGAGCACGATAGCTACTACATAGTAGTCGGCATAACTTACAAAAGGGGTCATGCATAGAGTTCAGTACACAGAGTTCAGTACATAGACTAAAACAACATAGGCGGCACACAGACTCGCGACGAATGCATCTAACACTAACAAGCGAGCCTACATCAGTCCCAAGAGGTACTGTGGAGGTAGGTGTAGCCCGAAAGCTGGTAGTGTCGCATCGGGAACTCCACGTCAGCAACCTGGGGTCCGCGAATACTCTGGTGCAGAACCTGACGCTCAGGTGGCAGAAGAGGACCAAGTGCGGGAGAGTAGCCTCCCACATCTGGCCAGCCGACACGCTGGGGCATCACAATCCTGGCTGGGTAGATCGCAGAACGGGGCAGCTCTCTAGATCGGACAAAGGGGTGCAACAGCGTCAGAGCACGGTAAAGGTGCTGACAGGTGGTGTACAACTCGTGGCGAAGAGCTCGGTTAGCTCGATCCAGCCCATCAGCATGCAAAACCAGGTTCTAATGGTAGAAGGGCTCTCGGGTGACAGTGGAGTAGGCAGCAGTATAGTATCCCTCCGCACCAACATCAGATGCGATAGCAATGTGCCTGAAAGGGGAGGTGTCCAACTCCCGATACTCTCCACGAAGACGTGTCAGAGCAGCATAAGCAGCATCGTGGACAGCCATATCGATGGTCACTCCAACACCATGAGCGGTGTGCAGCACAGTAGTGGACTCATACTCCCGCGAGTAGAGGTGGACGATGGCACGGTACTGCTCCTGGTTAAAGTCCTGGTACTCCTCGTAGACGGTGTACTCAGGGTGCCAGCGATAACCCAGATAGGTCATCATCTCAGCTAGCACAGCAGGTGATCCCGAGGCACCAATGGCCGTCGTGTGGCGCACGACCTGCCTCGTGGGTTCCATCTGAAAGCAAAGATGTTTCAAAGGAGTCAAATGACAGTGTGTGAATTGTTCAAAATACTATTCTAAGAAATAACTATGGCTTATCCAACTTTGGGGTGAATGCGGTCACAGGATCCTAGTGTTAGAGTTAGTAATTTCGTTTAACCCGAGTAGAAGAGAGTTCAGAGTCCCAGAGTAAAGGTCGAGGAGTAAAAGATCCTAGTACCACCCAATGGCGACGTGGGCCCGTAAGACACACAGCCATGTTAGTAAAAGTTTTTGCAATGTCTAGACTCGACTTCGGCCAAGGAGTGTGGAAAGGGGGATTCCTACAGACAGTCGGCTCTGATACCAACTTGTGACGCCCCCGATTTGACCGTACACTAATCATGCACGCAAATGTGTACGATCAAGATCAGGGACTCACGAGAAGATATCACAACACAACTCTACAACATAAATAAGCCATACAAGCATCATAATACAAGCCAGGGGCCTCGAGGGCTCGAATACAAGTGCTCGATCATAGACGAGTCAGCGGAAGCAACAATATCTGAGTACAGACATAAGTTAAACAAGTTTGCCTTAAGAAGGCTAGCACAAACTGGGATACAGATCGAAAGAGGCGCAGGCCTCCTGTCTGGGATCCTCCTAACTACTCCTGGTCGTCGTCAGCGGGCTGCACGTAGTAGTAGGCACCTCCAGTGTCGTAGGAGTCGTCGTCGACGGTGGCGTCTGGCTCCTGGACTCCAGCATCTGGTTGCGACAACCAGGTAGAAAGGAAAAGGGGGAAAAGAGGGAGAGAGGCAACCGTGAGTACTCATCCAAAGTACTCGCAAGCAAGGAGCTACACTACATATGCATGGGTATATGTGTAAAGGGCCATATCAGTGGACTGAACTGCAGAATGCCAGAATAAGAGGGGGATAGCTAGTCCTGTCGAAGACTACGCTTCTGGCCATCTCCATCATGCAGCATGTAGAAGAGAGTAGATTGAAGTCCTCCAAGTAGCATCGCATAGCATAATCCTACCCGGCGATCCCCTCCTCGTCGCCCTGTTAGAGAGCGATCACCGGGTTGTATCTGGCACTTGGAAGGGTGTATTTTATTAAGTATCCGGTTCTAGTTGTCATAAGGTCAAGGTACAACTCCAGGTCGTCCTTTTACCGAGGGACACGGCTATTCGAATAGATAAACTTCCCTGCAGGGGTACACCACATAACCCAACACGCTCGATCCCATTTGGCCGGACACACTTTTCTGGGTCATGCCCGGCCTCGTAAGATCAACACGTCGCAGGCCCACCTAGGCACAACAGAGAGGTCAGCACGCCGGTCTAAATCCTATGGCGCAGGGGTCTGGGCCCATCGCCCATTGCACACCTGCATGTTGCGAACGCGGCCGGAAGCAGACCTAGCCTAGTGGCGTTCCAGTCCAATCCGGCACGCGCCACTCAGTCGCTGACGTCACGAAGGCTTCGGCTGATACCACGACGTCGAGTGCCCATAACTGTTCCCACGTAGTTGGTTAGTGCGTATAGACCAAATGGCCAGACTCAGATCAAATACCAATAACTCGTTAAGCGTGTTATTTTGAAGTAACCGCGGACGCCGTCCAGGGCCAGGCCCACCTCTCACCTAGGCGGCCTCAACCTGCCCTGTCGCTCCGCCACAAGATCCACTCGCGGGTACTCCTACGAGCCGACCCGACTTTAGTCACCACAGGTATCATGTATAGAGTATATAAGTATATACCCGTGATCACCGCCCAAGTGATCACCGCCCGATAGTATAGCACAGCAGACGGACAAGAATGTAGGGCCACTGATGGAAAACTAGCATCCTATACTAAGCATGTAGGATTGCAGGTAAAGGTAACAACAGTAGTAGCAAGGATAGGATTAACGGAAAGCAGTAACATGCTATACTACTCTAATGCAAGCAGTATAGAGAAGAATAGGCGATATCTAGTGATCAAGCGGGGGCTTGCCTGGTTGCTCTGGCAAGTAGGAGGGGTCGTCAACTCCGTAGTCGAACTGGGCAGCAGCAGTGTCGGGCTCGTAGTCTACCGGAGAGAAGAGGGGGAAGAAACAGTAAATACAATGCAAACATAAGCATGACGATGCGTGACATGACAATGAGCGGTGCTAGGTGTGCCCTAACGCGGCAGTAGGTGGTACCGGCGAAGGGGGGGAACATCCGGGAAAGTATTCTCGATGTTTCGCATTTTCGGACAGATGAAACAGAGGGGGAAAGTTGCAAGTTCGATATGTTAGGGATGTGTGGCGGACGAACGGGCTGCGTATCCGGATTCGTCTCGTCGTTCTGAGCAACTTTCATGTAGAAAGTATTTTCATCCGAGATACGGATTATTTTATATGATTTTCTAAAGATTTAATCATTTTTAGGATTTATTTAATCATTTTAAGTCAACATTATCCAGAATAGTAAAAGATGACGTCAGCATGACATCATGCTGACGTCAGCAGTCAACTACGTGTGGGTCCCGCATGTCATACACTGCTTAGTTTAATTAGGGTTTAGCTAATTAATTACTGTTTAATTAAATTAACTAATTAATTTAAACAGGATTAATTAACTTAATTAATTTAATTAATTAATTAATTAATTAAATTTGTTTTTATTATTTGTTTTATTTATATTTTTTAATTCTTTTTTTACGTTCTGTGGGCTGGGCCCCACGTGTCATTCGCCCAGGGGGCCGATGCGGGTTACGGGCGCTGGGCTAACCGGGGCTCCGCCCGAGCGGGCGCATGCCCAGGAGCGGACGAACCCGGCAAGGCGCCGGAGCAAGGGGGCCGGTGGCCACGGCAAGGCCATGGCCGGAGCAGGGAGGAGCGCGGGGCAAGGGGAGGCGGCGGAGGGGTGGCCGCGGCGGCAGCAGGAGGCGGCGCTGGAGTGGGGCCGCGCGGACGGGCAGGCGCGCTGGAGGCGGTCAGCACGGCG
>NC_057814.1:92793460-92802819 GCF_018294505.1 Triticum aestivum | reverse complement strand
GCGTGGTGTTCGGGCGGCGAGCGGCGGTCTCCTCCCTCGATCCCGATCCAATCGGGGGGGAGAGGGGGGGAGATATTTTGGGGGAGGAGTGGGGTGTCGGTGGGGGTGGGTTTCAGGGTCCAGGGGGGTTAAGGGAGTGGGTGGGCTGGCCGGCTGGGCCTGGTGGGTTGGCCTAGTTGGGCCACGGTCCAGGGGGTTTTCTTCTTTCTTTTTTTGTTTGTTTTCTCTTTTGTATTTTCTTTTTTATCTGTTTTAAATCATTTTAAATTATTTAGGCATTTTATAAAAATGTGTTTATCACATTATATTTACTTATGCAAAAATATGGCACCTCCCGAACATTTTTGTTTTAAATTTTGAAAAACTTTTATTGTTGACATTAATTTGAATTTGAATTTTGAAACGGTTTGTCCTAACGGTAGATTAGCAACAGTAACTGTGGGGACGTGGCACCATTAGCGTGGGATTATTGTAGCTTGATTATCCGGGCGTTACAGCGCCGCCCTCCCGTCCGGTCACATCACGCGGCATTAATGTCGGCCGCTGGGTGCTGTGGTCCGGCATTGCTGCGGCACGTGCATCGGACAAAAAGCGCGGGAGAGACGGATGGGGTTGCTTGGTGGGCCAGCTTAGTCAGTCGCGGACTGGACAGCTGTCCGGACGACCATAAAGCCTCACAGTTTATCTCATGTTTGCGAAAAAAGAAACGCGCCCGGACCATTGAGCGGATCGATACGGACCGTATTGGATGACAAAAATTGAAATTGCTGCCAGACGGTTTCATTATCGATGGTTCATTGAACCCAGCTTACAAAGACGGACAACATGCACCAAGACGATCCGATCCTGCGACAGATATCAGCAGTTCAGCGCCTCCGTCGGGTCAACTGCTTGTTTTCCATTTTTTCCTTTGCAAAAAGTCCACTATTTTCCTTATCTGAACAGCACAGCGCGAAGAATAGATTACTCGTTAATGGACTAAATCGGATCCACCGCCCACCACCACCGCCACCGCGAGAGGAAGAAGACGGCTTCCTCCCCCAGCCGTCGTGGCGAGCTGGCGCGGTTTGTCTTGATTGGTGGTTGATAAACAAGAAGGAAAATGGAAAAGTAGAAAATCTACATGTTTATACCGTTGAGGTATGCCTGTGCGGACACCCGGCCGGAAATCAGCTGCAGATTCATTTCCCGGCCGCGGCGCCGGCCGTCGCCATCGACGCCGCTTCAAATCCATGGCTTTTTTTACGCTTTCCTCTCCAGCGGCTCCTGCGTAGTCCTTTGACACGCCCGACGCCGCCCCCCACCCAAACCCCCCTTTAAAACCCGCCACCGTCGCCACCGACTCGCCATCACCCGACAGACAGAGCTTTATTCCCCCGGAAAGAAAGTAGCGACGGCGAGAGCGAAGAAAGTCCGGCGAGGCGGCGGCCGGGGGGGAGGAGGACGATGCCGGGCGCGGTGAAGGCGGGGAGCAGGCCGCCGTGGCTGGGTCTCGGGGCGGCCGTGTGGCTGCAGGCGTCGGCGGGGACCAGCTCCGCCTTCGCGCTCTACTCGCACGCGCTCAAGGTGGCGCTCGGCGCCGACCAGAGCCGCGTCGCGCTGCTCGGGGTCGCCTGCAACGTCGGGGACAGCCTTGGCCTCCTCCCGGGCGTCGTCTGCAACAAGCTCCACCCGGCCCTGCTCCTGCTCGTCGCCGCCGCCTCCGGCCTCCTCGGCTACGGGGTCACCTGGCTCGCCGTCTCCGGCGTCGCCCCGGCGCTGCCCTACTGGCTGGTGAGTGAGCTCCCCGATGAGATCTTCAATCCCTAGATCAGTTCCAGATCGTGAAATGGTGCTGCTTCAATTGCTCTGCTGGATTACGGTTGCTGTAACGATTTTAGGTTGGGGAAAGGCGTTATGCTTAGTTGGGACCAGCTAAACAAGTGTCCCTGTCTAAGATTCCACAAACAAAACCTATACCAACTGTTGGCGAAAAGTTAATCCTCGATTGCAATTGGGCGAAAAAGTATTACCTGCATTTGGCTTCATTTGCCGGGCGATATGCGCATAGCCTGATAGCCACATAATTTTCTTTACAAAATGGAAGCTTTCATCGCCTCGAAGAGCCACATATTGAGGGCTTCTTACTTAATTTACCTGGAAATTTGGCCTTACTAGGCTAGCTTCTTTTCTTTACTTTGATCACCATATAGTGGAAATTTACTAGTGCCAATCTTTGCTTTTGCCTTATTGTAGATATGGATCGCATTATGCATGGGTTCGAACAGCGGTGCGTGGATGTCGACCGCCGCATTAGTAACCAACATGAGGAACTTCCCACTCAGCAGAGGTGCTGTTGCCGGCATCCTCAAGGGCTACTCTGGTCTAAGTGCAGCTGTATACACTGCCATTTACACGGGTGCGCTTCACGGTTCAGCTGCAAACCTCCTGCTTTTTCTCACCCTGGGAGTTGCCATCGTGTGCCTTCTGGCGATGTACTTTGTGAGGCCTTGTGAGCCTTCTCTGGTGGAGAATTCCTCGGAGCGAGTTCACTTCCTGTTCGTACAGATCAACAGTGCTCTTCTTGGGGTTTATCTCGTCTGTGCCACGACATTGGATCGTTTTGTGACTCTCACCCCTGCTCTGAACTATTCCTTGATTGCTATTATGGTCATTCTCATTCTTGCACCGTTTGCGATACCTGTGAAGATGACATTGTTTCGAAGCGTCCCAAGGAAAGTCACTTCTGCTGCTGCTGACAATGATTTCACAGAACCATTTCTTCTGCCTTCTTCCTCTGAACCAAACTTCGGCAAAATTGAAGATGAGGATGCTGCAGATATTGATCTTCTCTTAGCTGAGGGTGAAGGGGCTGTGAAGCAGAAGAGAAGAAGACCAAAAAGGGGAGAGGACTTCAGGTTCCGTGAAGCTCTGCTAAAGGCAGATTTCTGGTTGCTCTTTGCAGTATTCTTTATAGGTGTTGGATCTGGAGTCACCGTCCTTAACAATCTAGCACAAGTTGGAACTGCAGCAGGTGTTGTTGGCACAACCATATCAGTCTCTCTCTTCAGTTTGGGCAACTTCTTTGGCCGCTTAGGAGGTGGTGCTGTTTCTGATTATTTTGTCAGGTAATGGAATCTCTTATTTATTGAATCGCAAAACAAGGTGTACTTTCATCTACCTGTCCAAGCACCAGTTGGTCTACATAATTGCTCTACCAGTTTCATGGAGTTCTTTTGGTTATGTAGTTGTTTATTGTTTGTTTTTTGGACAAAGTGTTGCATGCCAAGTTAGTTAGGTAACCCAATGAATTCTTTTTCATACAAAAATATTCGTCTGCCATTATCCTAATAGAATTGTTAGAACCTTCAGTCCAGTTTCAACTTACAAGCCAATAAAGAATGAGCTGACCTCTTATATTAAAGAGGAACACATTATGTCTGCTGTGGGTTATGGATCAAACTGTTTTCTTTAACTGAAGTATTAAAGCCTCCGTTCCATCTTAGCAAATAAATAATAGGTTGACAATATTTCTCTCCCTTATATTTTTTTTCTGACACACTGGAACAGTAAAAAAGGTTCCCAGTTCCAACTGTGGATGAAATCTAAATATTCGATCAGAAACTTTCTTGGTTGGATGCAATGCGCGGTTGAATGCATTTGTTCACATTTTAAATTTGATTTTTTTTATACATCCTGCGGTTGGTTAACCAAGCTTCTTTTCTAGGTCAAGGACACTTCCACGGACAGTACTGATCACATGCACCCAAGTGGTGATGATAGTCAACTACCTAGTCTTCGCGCTGGGTCTCAAGGCTACGCTCTACATCTCCGTTGCCATACTCGGCGTGTGCTATGGCGTCCATTTCTCGGTGATGGTGTCGACGTCATCGGAGCTGTTTGGGCTAAAGCAGTTTGGGAAGATCTACAACTTCATCTTGCTGGCGAACCCACTTGGCGCGCTCGTGTTCAGCAGCCTCGCTGGGTATGTCTACGATCATGAAGCGGCAAAACAGCACAGCGTCGCAGCAGTGGCGGGCTCTGACCATGTCATGGTATGCTACGGCCCCAGCTGTTTCAGGCTCACGTTCTTTGTGCTGTCAGGCATGGCATGCTTGGGAACGTTTCTGAGCGTGATCCTGACCGTGAGGATCCGACCAGTGTATCAGACGCTCTATGGAGGTGGACCCTCGAGCCAGCCCAGGAGCTCTGCGCATTGATGCCCGGTGACCGGTGAGCTTGTTTAGTGATCTGTTGTAATGTATTGTACTTGAAATATGAGCACGTGTTTATTTTCTTTTTTTGGGGGGTGTTCTGTATTGCGGTTTTGGGACCTGGTTCTTGACAAGTTCAGTCTAGGTCTCTGTATATGGTGAAGAATGAGCTATGTTATTTTTTGAGTCGTTGCTGGTTTCTGGTTGATCTGCTGGAGCATGAACCCCAGGATACAAATGTAACAACTGAGTTGACACGTTTGTATGTAATCAGTTTTCAATTTCCTTTTGGTGTTTGTGTTTCGAGAAACCAACCATGTTGAATGGGTTTTTCGACTTTGTTCCTTAAAAAAGGGGTCACTTGTAACAGATTTTCCCCCTCTTTTGTTCAAAGCCAGTGATCCTACCAGTTTTCAGAAAATACATTCCGGTTGCTTTCTGATGCCACTGCAAGTTTGTAGTTGTGAAAATCAACGCTGGCATTACTAGGAAAAGGGCTATAGACAACATGCACACTAATGGCGCATCAGACATACGGTGCGCCATAACTATATAGCAGTGGCGCACCGTGTGCTGGTGCGCCATTAGTGTGATAGACACTACGACACTAATGGCGCACCACAATCATGGTGCGCTACTACTAACAATTTTTTTTTCAAAAATACTAATGGCGCACCGTGTGCGCACCACAACCATGGTGCGCCACTACTAACAATTTTTTTCTTTTTTCCAAAAATACTAATGGCGCACCGGGGCGCAGTGCGCCATTACTAGTTTTAACTAGTAATGGCGCACCAGTCACCCGGTGCGCCACTACTATCATTTTTTGTTTTTTTTGCAAAACTACTAATGGCGCACCGCCAGCTGGTGCGCCATTAGTAACCAGGGTTACTAATGGCGCATTTGTTGGTGGTGCGCCATTAGTAACCTGGGACCAGCTAGATATTTTGGACAGCCACCTACACACTCACTTTCCCCACTTCATTCTCTCCACCTCCTCTAAGCTTGTCTCGGCTGCCTCCTCCTCCTCACCTCATTTGCACCATAGATTCATCCAAATTAAGTGGTTAAATTACCTTTTTTTGATAGGTAAGTAAGGGGAAAGCTTTCTTTATGTTGTAGATCTACTTTTTTCTCCCTCCAACAACGTGCACATGCACTTTTTATGGCCTAGCTAGATCTATGTATGTTTGTGGTGTTGCATATATGTTTGTGTTTGCAGGTACCGGTATTTGAAACGCGATAGTTGCCAATATTTTGCCGGAATGTTGATTCATTTCCGTTTCGGCGAGAATTTTGGCACTATGCATTCTTTTTGGTCCTATTTTTAGGCAAAGCCATGCCAAATTTTTTCTTGGTTCTAAAATATCGTTTTACTCTACCCCGCAGGCGACCATGGTCCGCACGATGACCGAAGGCATCGTGAATAGGTTTTTGAGCTCCGCGAAGGCCGAGATGCTTCAAAATAACGAGACGGAGATAAGATGTCCGTGTCAAAGATGCAAGCTGAGGAGCCTTATGGACCCGGATTCCGTACAGGTGCGGGACCACCTGCTCTTGCGTGGTTTCATGGATGGCTATCGGTGGCAAGGTGATGAAGATGATTATGAAGTCGTCCATGGGGGCCGGCCGGCAAGAAATGAGGAAGGGCAGCAAGACAACCGCGGTGAGGGCGGGCGAGAAGACGAAGAATCTCCAGGACATGATCACGAAGTAGATGCAGTATACAGTCATCATGTAGAAGATGCCGGACATGATGATGAGGAAGATGCCAGAGAAGACGAAGGGCATGATCATGAAGATGAAGATGCCGGAGCAGACGACGATGGACCATCGATGGGCTGGGTGCAGGACCCTCATATTCAAGAGCTGCTTCTCAAGCAGACGGATAACGCAAGAGCTGCCGCCCGAGAGAAAGCCAAGCTGGATCAACTGGAGATAGACGCGGTTACTCCATTGTATGAAGGATGCAGGCCCGAGGATACCCGCCTGAAAGTAACGCTCATGGCTCTGGAGATGAAGGTAAAACACAAAATGACCGACGCATGCTTCAACGAGAACATGTCATTCTGGCACGAACGTCTTCCAAGGGGAACAAGTGCCCGACCAGTTTCGAGGAGGCGAAGAAAATCGTGTGTCCTCTGGATTTACCGCACGTGAAATACCATGTGTGCATGAACAATTGCATCATTTATCGGGACGAGCACGCGGAGTCTACCATATGTCCGGTGTGCGGCGTCACTCGATACAAGAAGAGGAAGAAAGCTCCTCGAAAAGTGGTGTGGTACTTTCCGATCACTCCTCGTCTGCAGCGGTATTTCGCGGACCCTAAGGTAGCAAAGCTCTTGCGTTGGCACGCGGATAGGGAGGAGAAGAAGCGAGAAGATGACGCAAATGATCCGGAGATAAATAAAAAAGACAAGATGCTGAGTCACCCTAAGGATGGGAGCCAGTGGCAAGCGTTGAACTTCGAACACCCAGAATTTGGGAACGATCCAAAGAACATCGTGCTGGGCGCGAGCACCGATGGAGTCAATCCGTTTGGCAGCCAGAGAAGCACACATAGCACCTGGCCTGTGTTTGTGTGGATGTACAACCTTCCCCACTGGTTGTGCATGAAGAGGAAGTACATTCACATGAGTATGCTAATTGAAGGGCCGAAACAACCAGGGAACGACATCAATCTGTATCTGGGGCTGCTGAAAGAGGAGCTAGACACGCTGTGGAAAACGCCAGCCAATACGTGGGACGCCGCAGAGAAAGAATATTTCCCTATGAGAGCCGCACTGCTTACGAAGGTGCACGACTATCTCGGTTACGGATATCTCGCGGGGCAGGTGGTCCACGGATTTTCTGGATGCGTCAAGTGCATGGATGACACAACGTATCGCCAGCTAGATAGAGATCCCGGGTCTTCGAAAACCGTGTTCATGGGACATCGAAGGTGACTTCGCGAC
Source organism: Triticum aestivum (assembly GCF_018294505.1). Taxonomy (NCBI): domain Eukaryota; kingdom Viridiplantae; phylum Streptophyta; class Magnoliopsida; order Poales; family Poaceae; genus Triticum; species Triticum aestivum. The sequence goes on along the minus strand of NC_057814.1, from coordinate 92,795,669 downwards.
GATGACCCATGGAGAAAACGCAAGGATCTGTTCGATGGTGAAACCGAACCCCGAAGACGCCCGCGTACGAGGAGCGGCGAGGAAATAGACGAGCTGTTGAAAAATTGGAAAGATTGTCCACTGCCGGGAAAGAAGCAAAAGGCGCCAGAGCCGGGAAAGAAGCAAAAGGCGCAAGAGCCGCTGCTGAAGGTATGGAAAACGAGGTCTGTTTTCTGGGACTTGCCGTACTGGATGATCCACCGTGTGCCTCACAGCCTTGATGTCATGCATATCACGAAGAACGTGTGCGAGAGTCTGCTTGGTACCCTGCTCAACATGCCAGAGAGGACCAAAGATGGGCCGAAAGCAAGGGCAGACTTGGAATCAATGGGCATCAGGGAGGAGCTTCACGCTAATGATGCTGATGATGAGGCGAAGCAGGACACGGAAAGTCGTCGCAAAGGCAAAAAGGCCAAGAAGACCGGAAATGACTTCCCTCCCGCGTGCTTCACTCTAAGTCAGGAGGAGATCGATCAGTTTTTCACCTGCCTCGTAGGAGTAAAACTTCCTTACGGTTACGCGGGGAAGATAAGTAGATACCTAGACTCAGCGAAGCAGAAGTTCAGCTGGATGAAGTCTCACGACTGTCACGTGTTGATGACGCAGATACTTTCAGTTGCAATCCGTGGGATCATGGACGCGCACGTCCGTGAAACGCTATTTGTCCTATGCAACTTTTTCGACGTCATCTCTCGGAAGTCGGTTGGCGTGAGGCAACTCAGAAGGCTACAGGAAGAGATCGTGGTGATACTATGCGAGCTTGAGATGTACTTCCCGCCCGCATTCTTCGACGTTATGGTGCATCTGCTGGTCCATATCGTGGAGGATATCATCCAAGTCGGGCCGACGTTCCTGCACAACATGATGCCGTTCGAAAGGATGAATGGTGTCATCAAAGGATACGTTCGCAACATGTCACGTCCAGAGGGAAGCATAGCCAGGGGCTTTCTGACCGAAGAGTGCATCTCCTACTGCACGAATTATCTAGGCATCGAGAACCCCGTTTGTCTGCCCGTCAACAGGCACCTCGGCAGGCTCGCTGGATGGGGTCACCGTGAGGGTCGCCGCGAAATGCATGTCGACTTCGAGGGTCGACTCGCCGACTTTGAAAGAGCAAACCTAGTCGCGCTACAACACATAGATGTGGTCGATCCTTGGGTGGTAGAGCACAAAACCTTTATTGAGAAGACGTACAATGACCGAGGCCAACAGAGGACGGACGGAGATATAATCAAAGAGCACAACTCATGTTTCACGCGTTGGTTCAAGCAGAAGCTTTTGTCGTACCCTTTACATGAGGATTCTTCCGCGGAAGAACAACTCATATTCGCCTTTGTCACAGGGCGCTGAGCACAACCTGATGACGTATGAGGCGTACGATATCAACGGCTACACATTCTACACCGAGGGAAAGGACATGAAGAGCGATGGTTATCAGAACTCCGGGGTAACGATGGAATCCTACACCGGTAACGACAAGGACAGATACTACGGAAGGATCGAGGAGATCTGGGAGCTGAGCTATGTTGGAGAGAAGGTCCCGATGTTCCGTGCCAGATGGGCCAAGAGCGTCCTAAAAGAAGACCGGTATTTCACCACCATGGTTATACCCGAAGCCAAATCCAAGACCGCGGGCGCAAACGTCACCGCGAAAAATGAGCCATGGGTACTGGCTTCCCAAGTGGACCAATGCTTCTTCATTACCGACCCGTCAAAGCCCAGTCGTGTTGTCGTGAGGAGAGGCAAAAGGAAGATCATCGGAATGGATGGAGTCGCCAATGAGCAAGCCTTCGACAAGTACGGCGACCCGAAGATGGAACATGACGACGACAATGAAGTACCAGCATACACCACAAGAAGAAGCAGGACCACCCTACCTAAAGGACGTCCGTTCAAGAGAAGAACTCCATTTACGAAAAATAAGGGCAAGAAGATTGTGAACAGATAGCTAGCTAAGATCGATTGTATTTAAATTGTAGCCTTCATTTCTCGATTGTATTTCATGGGCACTTTTTAAACTCATGAATATTTTTAAATTTCATGGGCACTTTTTGAATTCATGAATATTTTTTCAAATTTCACCGCCGCCGACGACCCCCCGCACCCTCCCCCGCTCCGCCGCCGCCGACGACCCACCGCACCCTCCCCCGCTCCACCGCCGCCGCCGACC
>NC_057814.1:92752495-92793034 GCF_018294505.1 Triticum aestivum | reverse complement strand
CACCCTCCCCCGCTCCACCGCCGCCGCATAACAAATTTGATGATATTTTTTAAAAAATTATTACTGTTTTTATAAAAAAATTATTACTGTTTCATATTCATATTCATTTTCTAAAAAATTATTAGATGCAACAAAAAATAATAATAATGAAAAGTTGCTTATGGCGCACCGCTGGGTGGTGCGCCATTGCTATCTAAAAAAAGATTACTAATGGCGCACCGCTGGGTGGTGCGCCATTGCTATCTAAAAAAAGATTACTAATGGCGCACCGCTAGGGGGTGCGCCATTACTAACCTTCCCTCTAGCTAATTCGCCCGATCCCTTCGTCCCTCCCTCGCCAGATCCACTTCCCCCCCGCCACACCCTCACGCCCCCTTCCGCCGCCGGGTCGTCGTCCCCCGACGCCATAGCCGCGCCACCGTGCTCCCCTCGCTCTGCCGTTGATCCCAGAAGCACCGCCGCGTCTCCCTCGTCCTTCCCGACGGCTCATGCGACCGGAAGAGCCCCGAAGCTTCGTCCCCGACCCCTTCTTCCTCTTTCGGCCGCGGAGATCGCCGGCGACCCCACGCCGTTCCCAGCCCTCCCCAGTAAGCCCCCTGCCTCCCCTCCCCGCGCCCCTCACTTCTCCGTGGCTCGTGCCTGCCGCGCGCCCTTGGTCTGACTTCTTGGGCTTACCTCGAGCAGGGCCGCGCGCTAGGGTTCCAGCGCCGCGGCCGACCTCGCCGCCGCCGTTACGGACCTCACCGCTGCCGTCCCGGTACTCGCCGCCGCCGGTACCCACTCCTGCTGCAGCCCAGCCGTCCTCCGCGACCCTCTGCCGCAGCGGGGACAACAGGAAGCCGCTGCCGCGCCCCTCTGCACCGGCTGCCCACGGTGCCTCCGTCCCGAAGCCGCAGCCCAAGTGCCCACCACTCATCCAGTCCTCCACTCCTCCACGGTGAGCCATCCTCTCTGTCCCAACTCTCTGTTCTTCTTTTTTAGCTATATAAATTGGATAGATGCAAATACTTTGTTGCATATATGGATGGATCGATGTGTCAATTGGATAGATGGATGAATGTATTGCTTTTTTAATTTGTTAGATGGATGAATGATGCCAGTTACTTAGACGCAAGTAACTTAGACGCAAGTTACTTGATGCAAGTATCTCATAGGACGTTGATGCAAGTTACTTAGACGCAAACTGCCGCATGCCCCTTTTGTTCTGCTTAATGCAGACTATGCTCTTCACTTTGGCATGTATGACTGGTTTCACTAGTCAATTTTCGTTTAGCTGAAGTCAAGTGCACTTGAAGTGTGCAGAGGATGCTCAACAATTATCAGTCATGAAGCTGAATATCTGATAATACTAGCTGCAAGCTGTCATTAGAGAGGACACAGTAATCTACCAATGTGCCACACGCTACTAATGTCCTTGCAAATTTGCCAGTTTATAAACTTGTCTACTGCTGTTCCAATCTAGCGAAGCTGATGCTTCCAGATTTTTTTTCTTTCGGTTGGGTGGCTTAACTAAAACTAGTGTAGGCCATCATACTCAGATACTGTTCTTCTTGCTGAATATTTTGTGATCGTTTATGTTTTAGCCTAATCTCTATCAGCCTGGTTACCTGATAATGTTCCTGACATGGATCTACTGCTTGTCTGTCTGCATGTGACACTAGCACCTTCCTGGAAAAGCCTGTTAAACAAATGATACTAGCACATTCTCGGTTAAATGCAGGTGCTAAAGACTTTTAGATGAATATTTTTTAAGATTAGACTTTGCACTTGCAAACCCCTAGCATCTTTACAAGCCTTGTAGTCCAACAATAGATTTACTAACTTAGAATAGTCAGTTGGTTTTGCTGCTGCTGCTGATAGTATGTCCTCCACTCATACACCATGTATTCACCTACTATAAAACCTGTAACAAAATGTTTTCTCAATGACAGATTTCCATCTTGAGCAGTCAACTTATCTGATATAGGTATGAAATCTTAAATTCTGTTGATCCTTATGAGGGATAGTACTGAATAACACTCTGAAAGATAATCTTCGAGAAGTTCACTATCTAGCATAGGTATCTTACATACTGTTCTGTCACATGATGGATAGCACTGAAGAATATCTTGAATGTAACATTCGAGTAGTTCACTTACCATGACTATCAATTAATAAGCATGATACTGTACCCTTCTTTTAAAAAATAATTCCCCTGTGGTTGAGATCCTATAAAACGGTGCCCCTCATGAAGCATCCACCTTACTAAGCCATTACTTGTGTGCATCTCTAGTTTCCTTGCAGGTTGTAAGTTTTTATTAGGATAGCTGTAAATTTCTTCTGTTTTCTAGTAGTACAACCTGTACTGGTTGGGACAAAAACACTGCTTTTGGTGTACCTGTACTGTTCTTTCTAGCTGTAAATTTCTTCTTTCTTCACTTTACTGATGAGTACACAAAGCAAGTGTGAGTGAACTGAATGAATTCAGTGTGCACTGTAGTATAAGTACCATCTAGTCAAGTCAAGCTTTGGTCATGGTCCAGCAGATGAGATTTTCTCTTCTGAGGAAAAGCAGATGAGAATTGAGAAGCATATGCCACACAATGATTCAGCAATATCATTAAGGAAAATCTGGCTGGCAATTTGGCCCTCTGTGTCCATCACCATGGCCACTACTATTTCAAACTGAAGAAAGAAAGGAAGAGATGATTTTGCAGGTACCCCGAGAGGCCCTTGAGTTTGCCGGAATGTCGATTAACTTCCGTTCCGGCAAATTCGGGTACTCCATATGTCCTATTTTCAGCAAAGGTCATGCTGAAATTTTCCGTGAATTTTAGCATGACTTTGCTAAAAATAGGACATATGGAGTACTTGCGACTAATGCATGGGCCGGGGTATCTTAGTACTTAATTAAGTAGGATCCTCTTTGTTTATTTGCCTGCGTAATCTCACGATTGGAGCTGGGGGCGGCCACGTGTGAGCCATCCACGAGCCGTTGACCTCGCTCCTGTCCTACCTGCCCACCTCCCCTACCTGGCCCTGACCGCCATTAAAGTAACCAATCAAGCTCCTCATCCACTGTGATCAGAAAGAAACTATGAAAATGACACAACAGAAGACAATACCCCCCGATCTAGTCTAAACACACTGGCTGGCTAGTAGTTAGTGTAGGTGTATATATACACATGAATCCACCTACATCCTGGAAATCCATTTAATCAGAGGAAGACGACGAAGAAGAAGAGGAGGAGGAGGAGGAGGAGGTGAGGTTGGTTAGCCAAGAGTCAAACCCTAAATGATAAAACCTTGGCTTTTAGGGTGCCTCGGTGTCGATAAAAACCTAAATGATCAATTTTCAGCCCTTGGATTAGTTTAGTATTTTTTCACACACTCAGACACCCTTGCTTGCCATGTGTGTGAGAGAGATAGTGAGAGGAGACAAGAAGAAGGGGGTTCGGAAGGGACTTGGACCTTAGCAACAACACACTAACAACAAATTCCTCGAGAATTAGGTTATTTGGTCAACTTAGAGATCTTGTTCCTTGACAATAACCAACTTTTTGACCAAACTTTTTTCCTATTTAGAGCGAAACATGGCCCACAACGATGAGGCCGGCGGTTCGGGCGGCAAGGCATTCTGGGAGCTGTCCCAGGAGATAGAGGAAGAACCTCACCGCTATGAGGACGCCGCGGAAGACACCGATCCTGACAACACAACCCCTAGTGGCGTCGGGGATGACACCACTGATGGTGCCGCCGAGGATGCCACCACTGATGATGGCAGCGCACGCACAGATGGCAGCCAACCGAAGAGGCAACGGAAGGACCGGCGCCCGAACGTGCTCGGCACCGTGAAGGAGGAATTTACTGAAGTGAACTGCGACGGGGATCCAACCGCGCCCAAAGAATTAGTCAAGGGGTACCCCGGCCCAGATCTGGGCCCGGCAGGCCCCATCTTGGTCCTAGTGGGTTGGCCCCCCGGCGTGGCCTCGTTGCCTGCGGCGCGGTGAGGAGGAGGAGTAGCTCGGATATGGGGCGTCGGCGCCGATGGCGTGCCGGCAGCAGCGCGAAGGCGGGAGCTTTACGGGCACACGAGGGCTAGGCCGGGCCTGTGGGCCCATGGGCCTGGTGTGCTCCTGCTATTGCGTCTGGACGGCTACCGTCGCTGACGGTGGAGGTGGGGCCCTCCCGCGTGCCGACGGTGCTGATGCCCTAGTCTCGGCTCTGATTCTTCGCCGCGCTGTCCTCACTTCGCGATGCCGTGGTGAGACGGCGTGGGGGACTCATGACCACGTTGGCGCATGGTGGTGGTTGGTTTGGTGGCTGGATCCGGAGCGCCCGAGGTGCGGGTTGGGATCGGGGGAAACCCCTGTCGGCGTGGCCGACCCCAGCGCGGTGGCGCCTGTGGGTGCCACGTGGCCTTCCGGGAGGGCGTCGGGGGCTACCCTTCCTCTCGCCTCGTCGTGTACCGGGGGAAACCCTTGGCAGCAACGTCGTCATCGTCGCGATCCTTCTTGGAGGTGTTGATAGGTGCCGGCGCTTCGGAGTCTTGGAGCCTAGTGGAAGATCCCGGTGGGCGCACCGATCGCGAGGCTTCTTCGTTTTTGTTGATCCGCCGTTGTCGGCATTTGTTTCTTTTGTTCTTTCTCTGTCGTTTCTTTTGAGCGTGACTGTGCTGCTTCCGCCCCAGCACCTATCCCTGTATGGTTCGGCTGGTTGCTTTGTATACAAAGCGGGGGAAACCCTTTTTTGGTAATTGAAAGAATAACATATATTGGCTCCGTAATGCAGCGACAGATATACTTAGTCATGGTAGACCTTGAGTTTTATGTAGACGAAGACCGGTGTGTGTAATTATTCTGTGAATATAAAATGTGGGAGATGTGGCACTAATGAAAAACACAAATCAACTTGAAGTCCTAGCTCAAATAAGCTGATGTCAAAACTGCATGCAGCCATACTTTCATGAAGACGATAACATAGTACATAGGTACGACACCTGAGTACCTATGACGTTGTTTATGTTTTTAGAGTTCTCTCGATCCGCTTCTATGCATGCAGCCAGCTGCATGCCCTTGATTGATAAGCATGCATCCAGCTGAATAGCTTAGTGTCATTGGCTTCCAAGTCCTTGCAATCTAGCACGTGCCCTGGGCGCCCATCACTGCTTGAATGTGACGAAGCCATCCTTCAAAGCGCAGGTCTTCATCTTGTTACAACCTAGCTTTTTTCTTTCTTTTAGAACTCCACAAACACAAGCATACAGATCTACTCCCTCCCTTCCTAAATATAAGTCTTTTTAGACATTTAAATAGACTACAACATACGGATGTATGTAGACATATTTTAGAGTATAGATTTATTCATTTTGCTCCGTATGTAGTTAATTGTTGGAATCTCTAGAAAGACTTATATTTGGGAACGGAGGGAGTAGTAAGTATTGTGATTGATCTCACGTATATGCATGCATGCATGTTTTAAGGTTTGCCTGGAAAATCAGCTCGTGTCGTCGTGCCATCATCGTTGATCAGAACCACTTGTAGATCGATCGGCCGGACACCCTTATATCTATGTACCCGGCCATTGGAGAGCAAGGCGCAGTGTCCTATCAGCAGTCTCCACCTCCGATCTGGAAGGCCACGTACGCGCCGGGCATCACTGATGGCAGCTGGCGCGGCAGCCATCGACCATGACGCTGGAGAAGATGACTGTCCTGCAACTCGATCATGTTGCTGGAGAACCAGGCGTTGCATCTGTGAGGAAGCGGCACTCTTTCCCGAACTTATCTGACTCCAGACCAATCTACCTGACACCGTCACGCCAAGCGCACGGGCGGCTGCTGGCCGTCGGCACACTGTGTGGCTGCTAACCGTGCCTCCGGTGCCGGTGGCCAGCTGCTCCCCGTCGCAGACCTGCTCGGCAAGATGCTCGCCGAGATGACCCGCCTCAGGTTCGGCGCTTCTCCGCCTCCTCCACCACCCAGGCAACACGCGCCCTCTCTGCTAATCGCGTTTGTCCCGCTGACGGGCGACCAGATCGAGGACACGGTGGTGGCGTGCGTGCCACACATGCCGTTGACTCGTCGTCTGTGGCGACTCCCGTGTCCATCCTTCCACCCTCTCCTCCCCGAGCTCCTTGTCCTCCTCATCGTCTTCCTTGATCATGGCCTCCAGCAGCCCCAGGCCCGCATCATACATATAGATTGAAGGTTTGATTTGAAGAAAGGAATCATACTCGGTGGAGGACTATGAACGTGACGAATTCCACCTGTGCGATGAGACAGTCGTTGGGCAAGAAAACGTCACGGGTGAGACAGTCCATGGGCAAGAAATAGGAACCTGCAATAGACCGTGTATATTGGCCGTGCGACAGATTAGACCGACCGAAAAAAAACTCATGTGGACTACAGATTAGAAAACTTCGTGTGCGCGTTGCGGCCCAACACTGAAATTTTGTACGAAGTGATATATATAGATAGATTAGTACCACCTTGGATTTTGGAAAAAATATGGACGTGTTGAAAAAAAAACTGAAAGCGTAAATTCACGGGAAGAAGCGTATTGTGACGGTGAACCCGACAAAGTCAATCCGTGCTTTTTATTAGGGAGAGAAAGATATTATGGGACAGAGAGAGTAGTACACAAATTTGAGGCTTTGAAGTACCCAACATAAAAAGCCAGAGCCCCTGCTTGTTTTGTTTTTTTTTGCGAGAGAACTCTCCAATCTATTTATAATCAATCATGGTGGTACAAAGAAGACTAGAGGTAATAGAAATTACAACCAGGTCCATGGACCATCTAGTGACGACTACAAACACTGGAGCGAGCTGAAGGCATGCCACCGTCATCTCCCCTCCCTCGCCAGAGCCGGCAAACCATGTTGTAGTAGACAGTCAGGAAGTCATCCTGCTAAGGGTCAGCGCATCAGAGCAGCAACCATCGCCGATGAAAAGAGTCGTAGATAGGAAAGATCAAACTTGTAACCACACGAACAAAGACGAACGAAAACTGGATGCAAATAGATCGACCAAAGACCATAACCGACTGATTCCGAAGATTAGCAAGCAGATCATTGTCGTGGTACTAAGTCTGACAGTAAGAATAGGGGGTACGTAGGAGGAGGCAAGGTCCTAGCTACGGTGAGATTCTACACGCAAGTTTACGAGTTCAGGCCCTTCTCGGAGGAAGTAATAGCCCCACGTCTCGGTGCCCGGAGGCTTGTCGACTGGATTATGCGTGAGAGTTACGGGGGTGCGAACCCTTGTGCCAGAGGAGGGGGGTGGCTTATATAGAGTGCGCCAGGCCCCTCCAGCCCTCAATTACACATGATTCAATGTAAGTTAAGGCAGGAGCGTTACTGGTAACGCCTGCTATAAATGACTATTAATGATCTTTAAGACTACGGAGTGAACGCCTGACAGTTGCCATGCTGGGGCGACTATAGGTCTTCTGTGCTCCGAGTGATTCTTCAGTATGGTCGGGTGACGCTATCTTGGTCGAGTGGAAATGGGGTATCCGAGTGGAATAGCCGGTCGAGTGGAATGCACTCCAAAGTGATTTCAGTCGGTATCTTCTGTTGGACTTTGAATGTCTTTGATTCTAGGGCAGTGTCCTTGGGTAGGGCGTCTATGTCAGGCCTATGACCCTACCCTAGGTACATGTCATCGTCATTAGCCCCCGAATGGATTGAGGTTCAAGTGAGGAAGGGTTGAAGTTGGTTCCGAATCGATTCTATGCTTCGAAGGCATTTCATCGGGGTCTGGAAATCATACTGGAACTTTGACCCTGCATCAGTCGCCTTGATCGATTCTGAGGTCGTCGAGTGAATTATGCTGGTAACCTTCGAGTGAATTAGAGTGTGAAATCTTCGATGCGATTGACTACTCTGTGGTTCCCGAATCTCACGGGATTCGAAAATTTGGAGGAGCGCGCGGGACGGAGCGTGCCGCAATAAACAGAGCGAGTAGACAAGGACGCCTCGATCTCTGCGCCGCCTTTTTCGCCACGTATCGGGTGAGCGCTTGTTGCGGGATGTGATAAGATTGCTCGGGCCCATAGGCCTGTCACTCGGAAGCAGCCCGAGCGTCGTGGCCGATGCGATGCACAGTGTTCCTCATTCGATCCCTTTCTTCTCTGCTTCTCCACCGCGCCCTCCTCTGCTCTCGACGCTTCCGCCCGGCCCGCTCACGCTCCGCCGCCATGGTGAAGGATAAGACTGCGGCCGTGGAGCGTGCAAAGAAGGCGACGGCGGTGACGAAGGGCAAGAAGACGGCGAGGGGGTCGTCGTCGCGGTCCGGTCTGCCGCCTGGTTGGATCCAGGGAGACTGGATCCACTCCACCGTCCTAAAGGAGGATTTGGAGAATCTTGCCAATGACGACTTGATTGCTCATGGGTCCTGGAGGCTGCCTGGGAAGGAATATGAGCCTCAGCCGCGCGAGGGTGAGTGTGTTCTCCTCACTACCCACGTCAATAGGGGTTTCTCTCTGCCTCCGGATATGTTCTTCCGGGGTTTTTTGGATTTCTTTGGGGCCCAGATCCATCACTTTCCCCCCAACACAATCTCGTACCTTGCTGCATTTGTCTCCATGTGTGAGAACTTCCTTGGTTGCCAACCGCACTGGGGCTTGTTCAAACACATTTTCACTTGTCGATCCCAGTCGGTAAAGAAAGCCAACCCAGACGACGAAAAGACGCACCTGATCCAGATGTGCGGGGGTGTAGGGATCCAAATGAGGGGTAGAAGTACTTTTCCCCCTATGACTTTTCCCGAGTTAGTTAGGGGATGGCAGTTGACTTGGTTCTACTGCAAAGATGTTCTGACTCCTGGTCAGTCGACCGGTCTTCCTCCTTTCTCTCTGGAGAGACTTTGCACCCCTCGTCAACTAGCTCTAGCGAATGAGGAGAAGGGGGAGGTCGGATGTTAGTCGACGCGGTCGTCGCATTGGTGCAAGGTGGAGTGACAGGCATGGACTTGTTGGAGGTGTTCCTCAGTCGACGCATCTAGCCCTTGCAGGCCCGAGACCACCCAATGTGGATGTACTCAGGTCCAGCAGACACCGCTCGAACCCACCCGGAGGAGGTTGACGAGGATACGGCGGCCCAATGGCTCAGGAGCATCACTGGCAACAAAGATAACCCCAGGGGGTCCAGGAGGATTCTGCCATTCGACGCCGACAATGCCCCAAACGAGGTCGGGCTCCATTTGCCGAGTGTTTTATTTTTTTTCCTTTCGATTTGCGCTTGTTCTAGAATTAGACTGATATTCGTAACTTGTGTCTTGCAGGTTTTCACCAAGTTGTACTTGATGCCGAACGGAGAGCAGTATCAAGAAGGAATTGATAGTGATAGCGAAAGCGGTGATCATCAGTATGCAGACGATAGTGAAGAGGACAGTGAGGAGGACAGCGAGGACTCTGGCAGCAGCGAGGAGGTCGACTCGCCGCCCCGTTCTGGATGACGCTCCAAGCAGTCGCAGGATCCAGTGGGTGGGCGCGGTAAAGTAGTTCCGCCGAGTGCGAAATTTCCGAAGCGCACTCGGACCTCGACCCCAGAGCCGTCGAAGAAGGCTGCGAAGCAGCCCAAGGTTGTCCCACCGGAGCCCCGGAAGGCCCTGCCCAAGATCAAGGTGGCTGTTCATGTAGCTTCTACGTAAGTGTTTTGTTTCTTCCCTTTATCTTCTGTGTTATTGTCGACTCGTTCGCTTGCTTGACCGAGTGAACTTTGGAGCTTTTAGTGCCGCGACTTCTGAAACATCCATGGATGTCGACGAGGAGCGTGGTGATGCGGAAACTGCGGATGCAGCCACCTCTCGAGGAGGTATGGTTCCATAGCCGCATTTATGCTCTGTCAATTGCTTCTCTAGTCGACTGAAATTTTACTGTTGAGTGTTTGCAGCGACAACAAATGTTATCCAGCTTCCTGATGATGATGATGATGATGAGGACGTGCCCCCAAGGAATACCGGGAGGAGAGGCAGAACTTTGAGCAAGAGGGCGCCAAGCGCCAGAATGCCTCGCTCAGGATCAGAACCTGTGGTCCAACAACTTGATGATCCAGTACGGACTTCGGTCTCTTTTGCTGACCCTTTGTTGACTGACCAACCCTCAGCGTCGACTGCTCAGGCTCCTGCTCCGATCGCGCAACATCAAGCTTCAACTCCACCGGCCACATCGTCTGTTCCAACATCTCCTCTATTTGTTACTCATCACGTCCCGGAGGACTAGGTAGGAGCTGCCAAGGAGGCCATGATCCAGGCAGGTCTAATGATGGACCGACTGAAAGTGGTGTATGACACCAGCAAGGCCGCCTATGACGCCAGCTCTGCCCTCCAAACCAATGTCCGAGTAAGTGGGATTGTAAGTTGATTTCCGATTGGCTTCCAGCTTGACCTTTGCTCTGTTAGGATATGCTATCTGAAAACTCCTGCTTTATTATTCGTAAGATGTTTGTCTGTTTCTGCATCTGTACACCCACTGGGTGTGTCATGTAGCTGTATTCAACTCTTTTCACTCGAATTAGACAGGTCGTGTCGAGTGGATTCTTGGTCCAGTAGGGTCATGCTAAGTGCACCCACTGGGTGTAGTCCCCGAGACCGCTGTTGATTGCTGGCAGTCGACGGTGGTCTTAGAACTGTCTTCTCTTTTTTTTCACTCGGGCTGGGCAGGCCATGCCTAGTGGTAAATCAAACCAGTGGGGGCACGCTAAGTGCACCCACTGGGTGTCGTCCCCGAGACTGCTATTGAATGTGTGATTCGGCAGCAGTCTTAGAACTCTTTTTGTTGTGACTATTTGATCTTGCACACTTTTCATTCGGAAGTAACCGATCTTCGTTTCTGTTGACTGACTATCTTTTTGTTGATTACAGAGAGCTTGTGAACTGGGAACTAAGTATGCTGATTTGGAGCAGAAGCAGATCCAATTTAATCTCGACCTGGAGTTAGCCAAGGAGAACTTGAAGAAAGCTCAGGATGAAGCAGCTATCATAGGAGGTAACGATTTGTCGACTGCTCGCCTTGTCATCTTTCCCTTTTCATCCTTTGAACCGAGTGACTCCATTCGAACATATGTGCATAGTGAAAACCCTCAACTCCAAGCTCGTCTAAAGAATGTTATTTCTTTAGACAAAATGAAGCAGGCTCTAGAGCAGAAGGATCTCGATCTTGCAGTGGCGCAGAAGACAGCGCGTGAAAAGACTGAACTTGCCGACAAGAAGCTAGCTTCGGTCGGAAAGTTAGAAGAGGAGAACGCCAAGCTGAAAACTGATGTTGATGAAGCAAAGAAAGAAGTCGTGCAGCTAAAGGAGGAGAAGGTGGCCTTGGCTGACAAAGTTGATGTTCTCAGTCGGAAGAGAGACGAACTGGAAACTTATCTGGGAGGCCTTGCCAAGAAGATGTTCCTCATGCTTGAAGGTACTTTCCTTTATCCGACTGACTGCAGAAAACTTCTTCACTATGTTACTGTCGATTCAACACCTTTCTATGCGTGCAGAATTCTGTCAGAACTTCGAGGAAGAAACTGGGCGGATCGAGACAGGTCTGGATCCTATCAATTCTCCCGTCAAGGACGAAGCTGCGATGAACGAGCTGTGACTGGAATCTCGCCTTGGCAGTGTCTTGGATTACATCGCTCGACTGAAGGTCACGCTTTCCCGGATCGACAAGGAGTTATGGCCAGAGGATGTGCTTCTGAACAATCTCGAGTCACTGATGACTCGACTCAACAGCATCCCAGACCGAGTGCAGGCGTGGAAGAAGTCAGCTGCCCGCTGCGGTGCTGACGTGGCTTTATCACTCGTCCGCGTTCATTGCAAGGAAGTCAAGGAAGAGAACCAGAAGGCTCTTCAGGATGCCAACACTAGGAAGCTTCAATTCCAATCTTTCATGGAGACCTTCATCGACGCAGCCACTCGCATCGCAGATGGTATCGATTTGGACAGTTTCGTCGAGCCAGCAAGTCCTCCTCCTGCCGAGTGAAAAACTTGATAACTTGACTTTATTTGCCTTGGAATGCTGAGTGATTTTGTAATCGTTAAACTTTCGGGCTTGGTGCTCGAGTACTTCTGCTGGTGGTTCTGAACCTTGCTAGATTTATCTGAACTTGCTTTGTCTTTATTATCTTCAGATTTCTTGACTCGGGCGAATTTGGAATCGCAGTTGGGTCTCCGAGTGAGAGGATTGCTCTTCACTCGGAATAGATGTTGTACTTGTGGTGCAGCTCAGAGCGCAACTAGACGTTGTACTTGTGGCGCAGCTCAGAGTGCAACCAGACGTTGTACTTGTGGCGCAGCTCAGAGTGCGTGGCTAAGCCTCCGGGTGAAAGGATGACTCTTCACTCGGAGTGTGCACTACAAAAAAAGACACATCCGTGACATTTTGGGCCGTATGAATTTTTTTTCTGTCATACTTATGACACTTCTATGACGATAATTGTGACAAAACCCGGTATCATCATAGATGTGGTGGGGTCCTACTTCTATGACAAAAAATCATGACAGAGAATGGGCTTTTCGTCCTGGGCGGGCTGGAGACGCAGCTGCATGACATTCTTTGGGCCGTCCATGACAGAAAAAACCATGGTAGAAGCGAGGGCGAGGAAAATATCAGGGGAGTTCCCGGTTACGGTGGGTGGTCGGGGCCGAGCGATGCATGTTTCTCTCGTACGTACGCGCATGTGTGCGAGGCGTTGGGCTCTAACTGAACCCGAGCGATTGCACTAGATACGTTACTGAACCTGAGCGATCGATCTTGCTGTTAACTGAACCCGAGTGATTCCTTTGCTACTGCTGCTAATGGAAGCCGATCGAACACTGCTGCCTCCTTCCATTGATGAACAGTAAGAGTTGTTGAGGGGGTTTGGATGAACAGTTCCCGGTGGGGGGTTGGATGAACAGGACCCCGTGGTAGTAGAGGCCGTTGCCGCTGGATGAACAGTACCCCGATCGATCGAGCCGGTGGATGAACAGGACCCCGTGGAGGGCTGGATGAACAGGACCCCGTGGAGGGCTTGATGAACAGTAGCCGGTGGAGGCTGGTTGAACAGTAGCCGGTGGATGGCTGATTGAACAGTAGCCGGTGGAGGGCTGGATGAACAGTAGCCCGTGGAGGGGTGGTTGAACAGGACCCCATGGAGAGGGCTGGTTGAACAGTAGCTGGTGGAGGAGCGCGCGGTGGAGGCTGGATGAACAGGAGCCCGTGGATGAACAGTCGCAGGTGGAGGCTGGAGGAGGTCGACGGTGGATGAATAGTAGCCCGTTGAGGCTGGAGGAGGTCGACGGTGGAGATGAATAGTATCTCGTGGAGTCCTGTTTTGCGGTACGCCACACCCCTCCCGATGAACAGGACCCCCGTTTCGATCGTAGCGCTCCAACACAAGTCCGTTTCCTCCGTTTTTGTGGTACGCCACACCCCTCCCGATCAACAGGACCCCGTTTCCACCGTAGGAGGTCTGTTTCCTCTGTTTTGCGGTACGCCAGACCCCTCCCGATGAACAGGATCCCGTTTCGACCATGGCTGGTCGAACACAAGGCTGTTTCCTCCATTCTACAGTACGTCAGGCCTCGTTTCCATCGGCTATTCCGTCCAAGCCGGTTGGCTCCCGATGAACACGACGACGCATTTTGTTCCGACCCAGCCGGTTGCATCCCATGAACACGACGACGGCGCAGCTTCTCCGTTCAGACCCAGCCATGTACACGAGCCCTGGCCATACGTATGCGTGAGTAGGCGTTCGTGACCCCGCCCATATGTACGTATGTGGCCGTATTTACTTTCTTGCACCCTGACCGCTGTACGTACGTGTACATGCTACGTGCGCGCCTCTACTACAATACGTGCGCGCCTCTACTATGACACGTGCGCGCCTCTACTACGACACGTGCCCTTCCTTACGCGGCCACGGTTCATCGCTGCAGCCTGCAGACAGACCGGTCGACCAGTATGTACGTACACGTTCGCGACCAGAATGACAAAGCTACGTACGCTTCGACCGGGTGGGTCCCGACTGTCAGGCACTTCCTTGCGTGCGAAGATGTAGCTGGTGGGTCCCAGCAGTCAGGGGGGTGAATCATTTTTTTGCCCGTAATATGGACGCACTTCCTTGTGTGCGAAGATGTAGCTACTGGGTCCCAGTAGTCAGGGGGAGAAAACATTATTTTTCAGGGTAAAAAGGATGCAGTTGCATGCATGCGTCCATGGGCGTGGTGCGTCCCCACTGTCAGCCTCTCACGTACTGTCATCTTCCGATGACTCTCGGTTGTTGACCACGTTGACAACACCGTGCCGAGCGTACCAAGGCCGTTGGACGACGGCGAGGCCCCAGACTGGAACGACCCGGAGATGGGGAAGATGCGGCAGTGGAGTCGCAGATGGAGAGGAGTGGGAAACTTGACTGGTTCGGGTGCGCGGCAGCACTGCCTCCCATGGGAGACAGGAGCAAGAACATAGGTTGAAGAAGGAGCACGGCTGTTGGATTAACATCCAACGGTCCAGCTCCTAGAATCATTTGTTGATTAAGTTGACAAAGCCCTGTGTACACGTCTGCTAAGTAGGCGCACAAGTCAGCCACCAAATGTGCTGGGGCCCAGCTGTCATCGGGAGGAATGATTTTTTTCGCATAACAAGGAGGCACTTCCTTCCGTGCGAAGATACAGCCGGTGGGTCCCAGCTGTCAGGGGAGGAAACAGCTTAATAAGGAGGAACTTTCCTTGCGTGCGACCATGGACCTCGTGGGTCCCAGCCATCAGGCTCTCCACGCACAGTCCTCTTCCGATGACTCTCGTTTGTTGACCACGCCAAGCCGAGCGCAGTGAGGCGGTGGACGACGGTGTGGCCCCAAACTGGAACGACCTGGAGATGGGGAAGATGCGGCAGTGGAGTCGCAGACGGAGAGGAGTGGGAAACTTGACTGGTTCACATGCGGGGTGGGCCTACACTCGGCAGATAATAACAGGAGGTGCGGAGTGGAGGGATGGCCTGGCCGTCGGCGGGGTAGCATTTCGCTGAGGCACGCAAAACAACGCCGCTGGATGCCTGAGGCTGGAGCAGGCGGTCCCGACAGCGCTGGGGGAAGAAGACAAGAGATTGAAGAAGAATGCCGGTCGTTGGATGTAAATCCAACGCCTTGCTTAGGCTTCGACCTACTGGCCCACATGTCAGCCAGTCCATTTATTTATTTTAGTCCATTTGGTGGGCTGGGTGAAACAATGACGTAGCATCTATGCAGCCTGTTTATATATATATGGTACAATTTAAAGCCATTTGCATTTTTCTCGAAATCCACGGACTTGCTGGGACGGGTGAAAATATCATGTTGGGCTGGACGGAGAAATGTTATAGAAACATAAACACATGATTGCACGTCTATTACTGCATCAGTAAAATCTTTGCAAGCTTATGTACACAATCACTAGGAGTTAACTTGCCAAGTTATATATAAACAATTACTATTATTATTTTGTAAGAACTTTCAATTTATGAAATAAAATATCATTTTAATTTGATGAGTTAATAGGAAGTGGGGTATTGTTATTTTTAGGCTAGACGTGGGACAGTTGAGTTGGTTCTAGGGAAAAGTAATGGGAGAACACTCAGTTTACATCGAAAAAGAAAGTGGGAGAAAATTCAGATATAGGATTAATGAAAATGAAAAATAAAGGAAGTGGGAAGGTCTATAAAATGGTTGGACGAACGACAGGTTTAATGGAACCTTATGTTGTTTCTATTATATATATGTAATAAAATAAGATATAAATATAGGTTCAGTTTTGCATTCTTATAGAAAACATAGGTTCAGTTTTGCATTCTTATAGAAAATAGAACTGAACTGTGCGTCGTCTTGAAAAACCAAACATAACTTGGGCCGTTGATGTTATAGACAAGCTAGGCTGGGAGGCCCAGAGGCCGCTTGATACCTGCTGGATCCAAAAAATGTTGAAACATGTCGTGGGCTGACCATGTTAAACAATAAAACCTAGGCCATGGACCTGGTGGGCCCGGGACTGTCAGCCTCTCGACGAACAATTGTCTCCCGATTCCTCTTGTTTTGCTGACCATGTTGGGAACGACAGACGGCGGCGCCGCGGCGAGAGCACCAAGGCGGAGGACGACGTCGAGACCTCGGACCGAACGAACCGGAGCGGGGGAAGACAGAGGCGGAGGGGAGTACGAGGGTTGACTTGTTCGGGTGCAGGGTGGGCCGGTGGAGCTGCCACCGCTGGACTATGTGTTGGAGTAGAGGGATGGCCTGGCCAACGCCATAGGCTATGATGGCTAGCCGCTGTATAGGAAGAGGACGAAAGATTGAACAAAATAAAGAAATACAAATGGATAGGTGGTTGGTCCCATATGTCTGTGTACGAGACCTGCTGGGTCCACCTGAGAAGGGGAATATGTTGGGAGGAAGGAGATTCAAAGCACGGCAGCCGAGTGAACTAGTTTTTTGATACGGACGAGTGAACTAGTTACATACATAAGCAAATAGCCACTAAAAAAGCAAACATGTTAATGGGTTCTTAAAAGAAATATTTCAGACAAAACAGATAAATACAACACATAGGCTAATGCATGAAACACTCAGATGATAAAGGTGCTTATAAACAGATAAAGTACAACATCTAGACCTTCCTGGCACGCTTGATCATGACGCTGCGGTTGTCCGTGTACTCGTCGGTTATGAGAAGCAGACACGCCCTCATGTCCAAGATCCGCCTATACATGTCGTAGCATGCGTATGCGTCCTTGGCCGCGTAGGTTATGTAGGCTAGCATCAGAGGTACCTCCCATGTGTTCAGGTCCTTTGGTATCGTTGTCTTCTTTCATGTTGGCGTATCAGAGGTCGATGATGGTCTCGGCGAGGTCAACCACGGAGTCCTTCTCCTGCCCGTTGCCGATGATCTTGTATTGCTTATGGATGTCGACAAGATTGTCGCACCAGATGGCCAAATCGCAGCGTTCTTCCTTCTCTCCACTGTAGCGAAGGTGCGGTCGGCGCTGCCGATGAAACGGGCGAATGCTCCAGAACCTCTGATGGCGCTACAGTAGTGGTAGACGAGAACCTCGTCCCGCACACATACCTGGGCGATGGAGATCCGCTGGTCCTTGTCAGGAGGCGAATGGATGGGCACAAGGTCTAGTCCTGTGACCTTGTGCTTTCTCGTCCTGTAGGTACTGCTTGAACTCGGCGAGGCAGAGCTTCACCGAGTCGGAATCATTGGTGTACATCACATTCAACTTGGTGCAGCCATAGGACTGAACGGAGAACTCAAAGGGGAACTCCTTGCTGAAGTCCATATCCAGCAGGCTCACCCCTCGGATCGCCATTGGAGTCTCTTCAAGTGAACGAGTGGGTAGGCGGTGGCAACAGTTCGTTTTTCAGCTCTTGGGGAACTGGATTCAATAGTAAACTGAGTGTGTACAGGCGACAATAGTTACTACCCCTCCCTCGCCGCTGCACGCCCAGTAGAAGATGCACCCTCGGCGCATTCAAACGCCTCCATTAAGAAACCTACTCTGGCCACATGTCAGTTCACGAGCGGGTCTGTATTGATACTGTAATAACAAGAGTTAGTGGTCACTTTACTTAAATTTAATTAGCCTTAATAGAAATTTATATTTAAAACAAGCAATGCATTGGCTCATTCTATCAGTGCCATAGGATCAACATGCACAACAATTAGGATTATTATTCTCAAGACGCACACGATTAGCACATTTGTCGCACTTTCACACTGATAATACTACCAAGTTTGAACTGTTTTTTATGGTTGTTGTCATCTGCATCATCATGCCTTGTTTCCCAGCTTGCAAGATTCAGAACCAACAAATAAGATCCAAATAATAAGTACAACAAAGATGCCTACACATCTCATTGATTCCCAGCTTGCAAGATTCAGAACCAACAAATAAGGTTCAAATAATAAGTACAACAAAGGTGCCTACACATCTCATTGATTCCCAGCTTGCAAGATTCAGAACCAACCCATTAGAGCCTGTTGATAAAGTGAATATCGGGATTAAATCCATCTTGGCTAGCCGTGTCATACAACCCAAGAACTTGGCGAATGCTCTTGACAGTCACAACATCTGTAGTTGAGTATTCCTGTTTGCACAACATTGATAAGAAGAGCATGATTACTATAATAGTGGCACTCCTTGAATTCAACCTGAAGCTCCACTCGGATGAGGCCTACGTGGAGTTCTATGATTCAATTCATGCACCTTTTTCTGCAGTTCACCTGAAATGAAGCAAAGATTGCATCATTCAGCTAGCAAGAAGTACTTGCTCTCGTGAGCTGGCAGGTTCTTCTTTAGTAGTTGCACTAAAATTGAGGAACATTAAGGTTGGCTATCCGGCTCATGTAAGGTGCAACTATAATTTTCTTATCCTTTTGTGCACTTCCACTAAAATAAAGTGCCATTGTGGTGACAGTGATGACTCATCTTGCAAAGGCTAATAAAATGTTGCACGAGATTACCAGCAGAATTTGACAGAGATTTTGGAAACTCCAATCACCATTTTGTGCAGTTCCACCAAAATTAAGAGATGTTGCCCACGTGACATTTTAGTTGAACTGCACAAGACACTCATTCAAAAAAAAGTGTTTTGTGCAGTTCACCAAAAGGCCACAATAGCAACAAGGTGAAATGGATATCCCTATCTGCACAGAAAGATAGAAAGTAAAAAGTTGCTGGTCAATAAGAATATACGGAACATACACAAAATGAAAAGAAGCATCTTAATTATATTCATGGCAATCACGCAAGGACAGTAGAAATTTTAAAACGTCAGCAATGCTTCATGTTACCGGAAGCATTACGATCAACAATGACATTCGTCAAATATGGGATTACTTTAATGGTGGCATTGCTTGTTTACCAGATACAGTAAATTAACATCAGCTAAAGGGTTGGTTTAAGAGCATGGGGCCGTGGGGACACCAGGACACTCAGCAGCGTAAAGGAGCAACTTACTTATCATACTGGGGAAAACAGCAGGAGTGCCATTTGTAACACAGTTTAATTGCATCATATCACTGGAGGCATTAAATTAACAATAACACTGGTTAGACATGTCCTTCAGGTAACAGTGTGATCGCTTCATTTTACATGCGCCCTTACATTAACAACAACAAAAGGTTGGTATAAGGACATGCGACAGTGGACGCATCAGCACAATGTACCTACAAGGAGGCATAAAGTGTTGACTCCGAGTTTGTTCATGCTCTGCGAGGGCAGCAAATCTAATCCTGGAGACCTTTTACTATGTGAGGGCAGCAAATCTAATCCTGGAGACCTTTTACTATGTGAGGGCAGCAAATCTAATCCTGGAGACCTTTTACTATGTGAGGGCAGCAATTCTAATCCTGGAGACCTTTTACTATGTGAGGGCAACAAATTTAATCCTGGACATACTATGTTGACTTGTCCACCAGCCGCCACTTTCTATCCTTTTTCAACCAATAATAGATTTGTTCCTTATCCAGTTTGTACTGTGTTTCCCCGTTATTTCCCTTTTCAACCAAGAGACCGGTTGGGTATCCGGTCTCTACTACTTTCACCATATTATTTCCTCTTTGAATCAAGTCCTACATTCATGCTACAACTTTCCCCCCTTTCTTCGTTGTTTGAACCAAGTCCTAGATTCGAATGCATGAGGTAGCTTTACCTCTAATAATACTAAACCTTTAGGTGGCTTTGGAAGAGCTGATGGGAGTAGAAAAAGATGCACATGCAGACACGTGGGGAGCTGGGGTAGTAGAGCAAGGCCTCTTTCGAAGAACTTATACCTGAGGGTCATCGGGATGTCGGCGGTGGTAGGTCGGATCTGCGCACAATACGGCAGGGAGGAAGAAGGGTCGGAGGACCTCCCGAGTCGGCGCTGTGTCGGAGAGAACGACACGGTTAGAGGACCGGGCACCTCCGACAGCTATGGGTTTCCTCCCTCGCTGGCAATGACTGCGTGAACGATGCACCTAGTCCTCTACACACACCAGCCGAAGGGATCCGGCCGGATCTGTGACCAGCGGTGAGCAAAGAGAAAATGTCGCTACCGCTGTCTTGTTTAGATCTGAAGAGGATGAGAGAATGAAGAGAGCAACCCTAGTAAAGTAAGCGCTCAGGCCCCTGCGTACATATATAGTGGAGTGATTATCTTTTTCTCTCCACAACAAGCGTTTCAATTTGTGTACGTGGCATTAAAGAAAAGAAGCTATCTATTTAAGGTGACTAACTATACGACTCCTACTTACTACTACTCTATACCCCTATATAGTGTGTGAATAACTTTGAAAGTTGGTCATTGGATGAAGCCAATCCGATGATACAAAGATGGCAAATTCGAGCACTACTGGCCGTTGGATATCACCTACATTCCACCAAATTCTGCCACGTGTAGAATCTAGAAGACTCCATGGTTGAACTTAAGCATAATGCACAAACCTAAAAACACAAGCACTTCTCCTTTGTTCTAGAATCTTCCATATTTTATTTGCCCAAACTTTTTTTAAAATGAACTGTCACTATTTGTTTTTACTTTATGCTTTACAATGCACAATTCCATGAATCTTAAAATAGATTTTTTATAAAACTAATTGATTTTGAACTAGATGAACTATAAGAATTAAACGAACATCTACATCATGCATATATGACTCAAAGCTTACATGCTATAGTGTGTTATTTATTCATAATTTGGTTACCAAATCTCATGCGTGCAATGCACGTGTACCTTACTAGTAGTAGTAGTATTGTTCACTTATGCTCCCCGGATCTCCATTCATTGAACAACCCCACAAATGAATAAACATACAGTACTAGTATTTATATAGAACGAACAAGCTCGATATATTTTCGCGTAGTTAAAAGTTGAGGGCGGGGCTTTTCCCGGGCAGTACGCGCGGCAGTTTTCGCATAGGCGGTTTGACAGAGAGGCGAGGAGGGTGAGGGAGTAGAGGATTCAACTTACTTACTACTAGAAAGGTGGGGCTGTGCAATTTGACGGCGCATTACTGCTGGAAAGACTTGTGATATGACTACTCACTATAGTCATGAATTACTGGCGGTACGACCGGGGTGACGCCCCCTTCTGTTCCGCACTCTAATCTGGTGCATGACACGTCGACCCGGATGCTGGCTCTCCCACATGTTGGCGAAGTACATAGTTGTAAGCAGGAGCAATGCGGTACATACTAGTAGTACTACTACTCACGTCGGAGAAGTGCGAACCACGGCAACCTAATGAACCCACAGTAGAAAACAATGTGCTGATATGGCCATAAAAAACAATGCGCTACGGTCCAGACTGTAGCGTGTACAGTACTACTCCTCTTTGTTTGGATCCCTGAGTTAGAGATACCTTGGGTTGAAATAGCCTCAAATTATCCAAGCAGGAGGGGTTAGTTTGAGCTAGTTTGCTCTAACCCAGCTAAAATACTAGGGCCGTGGAGAGGTTCTAATTGGGTTAGTTCTCCTCGGGCCCACTAAAAGAGAACTAAAAAATCTCCCCTGCCCGCACCAGATCGCTCCTCCCCTCTCGCACGACTCCTCTCTGTTCCCCATCAGGCCGCCCGACCACGCGCCGCTCGCCCTCTCTCTCCTTCGGCCGCCCTCTCCCTCCGGCCTCCGCCGCCCTCCTCCGTCCGCCCTCTCCCTCCAGCCTTCGAAGCTCGCCCCGCTCCCCCTTCACCAGTCGTTTTTATCCCTCTATCGTGCGTGTTGGCGGTGCATCTACCAGGGAGGTCGCGAGAGGGGTGAGTTTGTTCGTTCCTTCTTTATCTCACAGCCATATCATTGATCTTGCTTGCTCTAGCGCTAATTCTGATTTGGAAAAGTAGATCTTGATCAAACTTGGTACAGATTTTTGGTGCACGCATGTAATTGTTTGATGCTGCTTGAGAAGGTAATAAATCTTTCTAGAGGCCCAAAGATTCAATTCACCTTTCTAGGTATTTCAGTTTCAAGCTTGCATTATTTCTAGAGGCCCAAAGAATTGGTTCACCTTTCTAGGTATTTCAGTTCCAGGCTTGCATTATTTCTAGAGGCCCAAAGATTCAGTTAACCTTTCTAGGTATTTTGGTTTCAGGCTTTCATTACTTCTAGAGGCCCAAAGATTTAGTTCACCTTTCTAGGTATTTCAGTTCCAGGCTTGCATTATTTCTAGAGGCCTAAAGATTTAGTTAACCTTTTTAGGTATTTCGGTTTCAGGCTTGCATTACTTCTAGAGGCCCAAAGATTCAGTTCACCTTTCTAGGTATTTCAGTTTCAGGCTTGCATTATTTCTAAAGGCCCAAAGATTCGGTTCGCAGTCGTCGGCAAACGGCCCTGCTACCCATGCCGGTGTCGACCTCAACTCACAAGTGTTGGCGTCGAAGGGGTTCCCGGGGCTTGGGCTCTACAGAGCCTTCCTCCAGAGCGACGATGACGAGCTCCTCCCTGGGTGCGTGAGGGGCTCCGGGTTCCCTCCCTATCGTGAATTGCTTCCGTGATGAGTTAGCTCATGCTTTATTTCATGGAGTGTATTTTTTTGTGAAGCTTGATTGAGGACTTGTATGTTTAAGTGGGATATCTCATTTGTATGGACAAAGTAAAATTTATCATGTTTTGCATGCTTGATTTGTAAAGATGGTTCGTTTATGTCAATTGTGAGCGGGAGGAGGCCACACAAGAGCCGGCCACACCAAATCCGGCAGGAAATAGGGTCCAAAGTAGTCAAATGATTGAGAAAGAACATTTATTGTCAATCTAACCCTGCCATCCATACACCTCTTTGGTTTAGAGTTAGTTCAGGGTTAGAATCTAACTCTAACCTCTAACCGAGTTAGAGTTCTCCTCGTCTCGGTTCATCGCCATCATACTTTCCGCATTCCTGTGTTTTCAGTATCCTGCGAATCCAAGAGGCCCTTAGACTGGTTTAGGTCCGGCAGTTTTTTATAAACAAGTTATGTCCAAAAATAAACGTGTTATGTCCAAAATTTAATGAACGTACTCCGGTTTCTACGAAAATAATCCAGTTTCATGTAGTAATTCATTTATTTATTCTTCTGCGGGGGGTTTGCATGTAATTCGTGAGGTATGAAATGTAAAGTACCCCGGCATATGCTCCGATTCGTGCATGCACTACGACCTAGATGCTCTATGTCCCACATGTCGGCGAAAGGGAGCACGTGGAAATAGCCTAGGAGTACATATAGCTATAGGAGGATAAATGTGTGAAAAAATATGTACGGTGAAGCGTGGCTGCGGTTCGAAAAGGAGACCTAAAGTGATGACAGGTATAGGTCGCATGCACCCAAGTAGTGGTAGTACTAGACATACGACTACTTTTTCCCTAAAAAAAGAGGTACGAGTGCTCAGTACTCCTATTCTATCAACACGAGTCCCACCCGACAACAGCTGGCTCTTCTCCCTCGTTTCACTCTTCTAATTCTAAACTCAGCCGACGCCCGGTGGGCGGGGTGGGGATTTGCCGATGGTCGGTTTGCTCAACTCCGACCCCACCTCAAAGCGAGAGCATTACGACTGGAATAAAAATGCCATATACTCCCTCCATTTCTAAATATAAGCCTTTTTAGATATTTCAAATGACATACAACATACAGATGTATGTAGACATATTTTAGAGTGTAGATTCACTCATTTTGCTCCGTATGTAGTCACTTGCTGGAATCTCTAGAAAGGCTTATATTTGGGAACGGAGGGAGTACTATACTAATAAAACATTAAGGCCACGAGGCGATGCAGTGCTGGTTACAGGAGGCAAGAAGAAGAGATGCATCCATCGACGACGTCCACCTCCTCGACTCAGGGTGCCGGCCCACCGAACGGCGGCTAAGTAGCAGCGGCTTTCGTGGCCAGGTCAATGTGTTTCTGAACAATGGCGTCCAAAGATTCCAGCCGCTGGAAGAAGGCCAACGTCTTTCTGTCCTCGCTGGCCTTGTAGTGGCCTATGTAGACAATTTCCTCGTAGACGCGGATGTGCAGGTCGACGGGTTCTTGCATGGCGAGGCGCTGTGCGGCGAGCGCGGCCTCGAGGTGTACATTCTTTGTCGCGACCTCCGGCACCTGCAGGGCCACTAGGGCTTGAAAGAGTTCGTCACCATGGAGGCCGATGAGGGTGGCAGGCAATAAGGAGCCTGGGTGCGCGGGCTAGAGCAGTACGGCAAGGTCGTCCGCGCGCTTCTTGACGGTGGTGAACTTGCGGATGGAGTTGACCATCATGTCGTCCATGTGAGAGGCGAAGCCGGCGTCGGCGAGGGCTACGACGCCGGCGGTCACCAGCACCGTCTGGAAACGCTGCACGGTGCAGGGCCGCAGGCCAGCGCCTTGGATGATTTGGCACAGCCGACTGCCGCTCGCGTCCATCGCCTCCATAGGTGCTTGTGGCTTCTGGTCACTTGGTCTTGGATTGGAGTGAGCAGTGTTGTGCAGAGACTACGAGTAGATGGATTGGAGTGGTGGGGCGCCTTTACATGAGAGTCCAAACTCTGTTGCATTCACATCGTGATGGCTCTATTCCGCTTCTCCAATTAATTTCCTCTGCATGTAATTGAGGATGCATCATTGACAGTTCAATGTCTCGGGAACCGCTACCCTCTCCCTCCTTGGCATTCAAGCACCTATGGAGGCGACTGCCGCTCGCGTCTATCGCGTGTCAGGAGACATTCCCGTCGACGACGAGGTGCCTATGGTGACTTCGTAAATTTCAAGATGATAGTAGTACAATATACTAAATATTGTGCACCGCGACCAAGGTAGAGAGGAAAACGGGAGAACTACGTATTTATTTACGGTGTAGATTCACTCATTTTGCTCCATATGTACTCTGTCAGAGTGTAGTCTAGTCACTTGTTGAAATCTATAGAAAGGCAAATACTCCTTTCTGGTTTACAGGGCTATAGTAGCAAGTACTACAATAGTGGGCTCACATAGCAATTTTGTCTCATGCAAGAGCCTGGCTATATGCGTGCTCCAAGGTTCGCAACTGCCATGTTCGGGTTGCACTTGGCTCTTCGCCTCTTCGAGAAGATGAACAATGATGTTACTACTACTGCTTCTACAATATCGAATCCACTGCTGCATGTCCGTCCACCGCGAGCGGGAGGGATAGCTTGTTGTAGTACTACTAGTATAAGCAAAAGCCTGTCCTTGTCTGCGAGCCACCGTGCGCATGGGTGAGGGAGAAGGCGTGTAGTAGTAAAATCAAGCTTCTCCTGTTGTACGAGTTGACGCGATACATCATAGCACTGGCCCCACATGGTTGCCTCTAAACTTGGCTGAAAGACCCGCAGTGTACAATACTCCATTTGCTGCAACCTCTAACATTTACCCCACCATAAATTAAAATATATATTCCTTTCTTGACCAGATGAGCGTGCAAACTACAATCATCAGGATGACAGGTAGGGCCAGAAGATTATTTTAATAAAAAAAGCATGGAGCCGACCCCAACGATTTAAAGCTTACAGGTACAGTACAAGCTATCCTAGACTACTCTGCACATGAAACTGCCACACGGCGTCCGGGCTGCGCTTGGCTCTTCACCTCTTCGGAAAGTCGAACAATTATGGAGTACTACTGCAGTGGAGGAGTACTATAGTATGCTTCTGGCCATCCGACACCGATTGAACTGCTGCATGTCCACCGCGTGCGGGAGGGAGAGCGTGTAGCGAACGAAAGCTTCTCCTACACTACAAAAAAAAGACACATCCGTGACATTTTGGGCCAAACGAAAAAAATTCTGTCATACTTATGACACTTCTATGACGATAATTGTGACAAAACCCGGTATCATCATAGATGTGGTGGGGTCCTACTTCTATGACAAAAAATCATGACAGAAAATGGGCTTTTCGTCCTGGGCGGGACGGAGACGCAGCTGCATGACATTCTTTGGGCCGTCCATGACGGAAAAAACCGTGGTAGAAGCGAGGGCGAGGAAAATATCGGGGTGTTCCCGGTTATGGTGGGTGGTCGGGGCCGAGCGATGCGCGTTTCTCTCGTACACGCATGCGCGTGGGTGCGAGGCGTTGGGCTCTAATTGAACCCGAGCGAGGCATTGGGCTCTAACTGAACCCGAGCGATTGCACTGCAGGCTACGCTTTACTGAACCCGAGCGGTCGATCGATGGTTGTTAACTGAACCCGATCGAGCAATTCCTTCGCTACTGCTGCTAACTGAAGCCGATCGATGCTGCCTCTAGATGAACAGTGAGCGTTGCTGGGGGGTTTGGATGAACAGTTCCCGGTGGGGGTGGATGAACAGGACCCCGTGGTGTTGCCTCTGGATGAATAGGAACCCGATCGATCGAGTCGGTTGGGGCTGGATGAACAGGACCCCGTGGAGGGCAGGATGAACAGGACCACCCCGTGGAGGGCAGGATGAACAATAGACGGTGGAGGGCTGGATGAACAGTAGCCCGTGGAGGGGTGGTTGAACAGGAGCCCGTGGAGAGGGCTGGTTGAACAGTAGCCGGTGGAGTAGCGCGCGGTGGAGGCTGGATGAATAGGAGCCCGTGGATGAACAGTGCAGGTGGAGGCTGGAGGAGGTCGACGGTGGATGAACAGTAGCCCGTGGAGGCTGGAGGGGGTCGACGGTGGACATGAACAGTATCCCATGGAGTCCCGTTTTGCGGTACGCCACACCCCTCCTAATGAACATGACCCCCGTTTCGACCGTAGCGCTCCAACACAAGTCCGTTTCCTTCGTTTTGCGGTACGCCACACCCCTCCCGAGCAACAGGACCCCCGTTTCGACCGTAGGAGGTCCGTTTCCTCCGTTTTGCGGAACGCCAGACCCCTCCCGATGAACAGGACCCCGTTTCGAACGTGGCCAGTCGAACACAAGGCCGTTTCCTCCGTTCTACGGTACGCCAGGCCTCGTTTCCATCGGCTGTTCCGTCCAAGCCCTCCCGATGAACACGACGACGCATTCCGTTCCGACCTAGCCGGTTGGCTCCCCATGAACACGACGACGACGCAGTTTCTCCATTCCGACCCAGCCATGTACACGAGCCCTGGCCGTACGTATGCGCGAGTAGGCGTTCGAGACCCTGCCCGTATGTACGTACGTGACCGTATTTTCTTTCTTGCACACTGGTCGTTGTACGTACGTGTACATGCTACGCGCGCGCCTCTACTACGTCACGTGCGCGCCTCTACATCGACCAGTATGTACGTACACGTTCGCGACCAGAATGACAACGCTACGTACGCTTCGACCAGGTGGGTCCCGACCGTCAGGCACTTCCTTGCGTGCAAAGATGTAGCTGGTGGGTCCCAGCAGTCAGGGGGGCGAATCGTTTTTTTTTGCCCGGACGCACTTCCTTGCGTGCGAAGATGTAGCTGGTGGGTCCCAGCAGTCAGGGGGAAACGGTTTTTGTGAAACACGGTGGCCCGTCCGGTGGGTCCCCGCTGTCAAGGGGAGGAATAATTATTTTGCGCGTAATAAGGAGGCACTTCCTTGCTGCGGCCGTGCACCCAGCTGTCAGCCTCTCCACGTATAGTCCACGTCCGATGGAAGCCGTTCCTTGACCATGTTGACCACGCCGCACCGAGAGCACCAGGGCGGTGGACAACGGCGAGGCCTAGGAAGGGGACGACACGGAGCCGGTGAAGACGCGGTAGTGGAAGCCCGCGCGGAGAGGAGTATGACGGTTCACTGGTTCGGCTGCGGTGTGACGTTGCTGTCGCTGCAGGGCCTGGCCAGCGGTGGGAATAGTAGGGGGCAGTGAGGCCTCCGCAGCAGCATAGCCGGCCATGGGAGGCAGGAGCATGCGGCACGACCGATGCTGCTTTGGGCGGCTGGAGCAAGAAGACCAGAGGTTGAAGAAGCACTACGGCTGTTGGATGGACATCGTACGGTCACTGGAGCTAGAATCGTTCATATTGACTAAGTTGACAAAGCCCTCCGTCCCCGTCAACTTAGTAGGCCCACAAGTCAGCCACCCACCAAGGTGGGTCCCAACCAGCAGGGGGAGTATTCATTTTTTGCGCGTAATAAGGAGGCACATCCGGTGGGTCCGAGCTGACAGCGGG
This sequence comes from Triticum aestivum, assembly GCF_018294505.1. Taxonomy (NCBI): domain Eukaryota; kingdom Viridiplantae; phylum Streptophyta; class Magnoliopsida; order Poales; family Poaceae; genus Triticum; species Triticum aestivum. Next base: position 92,765,031 of record NC_057814.1, on the reverse strand, counting down.
GGGAACTTTTTTTCATGCAATACGGTGGCCCGTCCGGTGGGTCCCAGCTGTCAGGGGGGAAACGTTTTTTCGCGAAATACGGTGGCCCGTCCGGTGGGTCCCTGCTGTCAGGTGGAGGAATCATTATTTTCCATGTAATAAGGAGGCACTTCCTTGCTGCCGTCGTGGACCCAGCTGTCAGCCTCTCCACGTACAGTCCACGTCCGATGGAAGCCGTTCCTTGACCACGTTGACCACGCCGCGCCAAGAGCACCAGGGTGGTGGAGGACGGCGAGGCCTAGGAAGGGGACGATGCGGAGCCGGGGAAGACGCGGCAGTGGAAGCCCGCGCGGAGAGGAGTACGAGGGTTCACTGGTTCGGCTGCGGTGTGAGGCTGCCGTCGCCGTGGAATAACAGGGGGTGTGGGTGAGTAGAGGGATGGCCTGGCTAGCGGTGGGAGTAGTAGGGGGCGGTGAGGCCTCCGCGGCATCACAGCCGGCCACGGGAGGCAGGAGCACGCGGCACGATCGGCGCTGCTTTGGGCGGCTGGAGCAAGAAGACGAGAGGTTGAAGAAGCACCACAACCGTTGGATGGACATCGTACGGTCACTGCAGCTAGAATCGTTTATATTAACTAAGTTGACAAAGCCCTTGGTATGCGTCAACTTAGTAGGCCCACAGGTCAGCGTCCGAAACGGTGCGCCCCAGATGTCAGGGGGAGGAATCATTTTTTGGGCGGCTGAAGCAAGAATATCCGAGATTGAAGAAGAAGCACGACATCCGTTGGATGGACATCCAACGGCCACAGCTGCCAGAACCTTGTGTTGTTGACAAAGCCTTGCATACGCGTCAACTTAGTTTTTTTAAGGGACGCGTCAACTTAGAAGGCCCACAAGTGTGTGGTAGAGAACATATAGCCCATTTGCGATTTGTAAGAATGTACAACCCATTTTTTAATTCTAATGGAATTTACTACAGCCCATTTACAGTTTGTTAAAAGTACAACCCATTTTCTAGCTAGGACAACGATTAATAATTTCAACCAACCACTCAAAACAGAATTAAAAAAAATTCCCACATTTTTATGGGATCCGAAATATTTTTATCCGAAATTTCTAGTCAGATTAAATATAATTTCAAAATAAAGTTGTATTACATTAAAATCCAACGAAATATTGTGCGCGCAACAAGTAATGAAATTAAAATTTTCAAATTCCGAAACTAATATATTTTTTAAACTAATTACGCGTTTGGTGCATTTTTTATAGTTACTGCCCAGTTATTATAATTACATCCTATTTATTATTTCTTAAAGTCCATTTTCTTGTTAATCCTAATGCATACCTCCTAGGAAAGTTTGCAGCCTAGCAGGGCAGAGAATAACAAGTTGACCCGGATATTGTGTACAACTGTCGGCCCAGTTGCATTGCTGATGTTGAAGAAAAGGCCTGTGTAGTACAGTACAACCTAACATGGCTACTCAGCCCACATTCAGCGACGCCAGAAAGGCCCAAACAAGGCTTCTGTACTACTTTTTGAAGTCACTCAGCTCAATTAATAACTTAAGAAAAAATTTAGATTACAGTGGAACCTAATTAAAAGCTGCCACGAGCAAAGAAATAATTCAACGGGTCCCACTCGTGCATGTGTGCGTGTGTGCATGTGTGTGTGAGAGAGAGAGAGACCCATCAGTTGATGCTCGTAAATACATCTTTTAGCCATATGCATTGCTGATGCTCAGTAAAAACTTATATAATTGACACAATCATATAGAACATCATAGCACACTGAACTTGCATACAAAAATTTCACGCAGGCGGCACAATCAGGATGGAAGCAGTGGATCGCTACGGGTAGGGCTATGTTGAAACCAACGAACTCGTACATAACGGTTCATCGTCTTTATCAATGACAGGGAAATATCTTGAATGTTGTCCAAAGAAAACAGACAGACAACACAATAAGTTCTGCTAGCACATTAAGTTGACGTACAACCCTTTCTAAAAAAAAGTTTAGGTACAAAATTAGAACATGTCACAATCAAATGTACTGGCACATCAGTGCTTCACACCCATAGCTCGGATTTAACTAGTATCTGACAAGATTCATTTGTTACCTCAAATTAGAGCACATCCAGGCAGCCAGCCCTGCCTCTTCTCCCAAAGAAGCAGTGGCCTCCGCCGCACGATGGAGTAGGCCCTATGCCATCCATCGTTCGGAGCAACATGGGAAAGTCTGACGTTGACTCCTATAATGGACGTCGTCGACGGACCCTGGCACCAGCGGCAGCGGCAGGACTTCGATTGATGGATTGACCACTTCTTCGACATGCACGAACACTCGATACAGGTACATCCCTAACATGGTCCGCGGTGGGCTTGGTGGCGACGAATAGTACAACCCCGGATCCTGCATCGGTATCTCAACACCAATCACCTTCAGTATGGTGGACGGCTTCTTCATCCATGCCATAACCGTCAGAGCCCAGCTGTCTGGAGGAACAAACATACTTACGAGCTCACCTCCAAGGTCGTTGATAAGCTCATTCATGGACTCGCTGTTCCAAGAACGTCGAGGCATGCCGTGGAAGGTAAGCTTTGTTAAAAACTCAAGCTCAGAGGGCACCGAGCCCCATCCTGGGTGCCACCGATCAAAGCTCACCAGCGCGCCATCGCAGAACAAACGCCGGGAAGATTCGAACACACGACTGCAGTCGAAAGTTGTCTGGAACTTGACGAAGAAATCAGCCGGTGGCAGACAGACTTCGACGAGAAAGTCACTTATTTGGATGCCGTGCGCAATGCCAAGAGCTTTGACAAGGTCATCCGGCGAGACGGGAGGCCGGTCGCCGTTGATGGTTACCATCAGCACTTTGCCGACAAACTGGTCGTCAAGCGCCGCCATGCCACTGTTGAGCGACAGCACGCAACGACCAAAGGCAGGACGGACCTCAGGATCTCCGGCTCGGACATCCGCGTTGACCGACGACATGATAGTGAGCTTGAGTACAGGGAGTACAGGAGGGGGATTTGGGGGAACTCGAGTAGGAATCGAGACTCCAGAGGTGGGGGAGGGGCGGGAGAATGGGGATGAAAAGGTAGCTTGAATTTCGAACACGCGCCAATATGCTCTCGGCGCGCAAGCGCACGGAAACACCGTGGCGCCCACATGTCGGCCTAAGAGTCCTTATTCTTTCTTTTTTGGAGAGCCCGACCTTTTTTTGAGGATCTTTTGAGAGCCCGGCCTGAGAGTAATAATTGACCTGTTTGGCATTGTGTTACTACTCGGCCCATATTCAACGACACCTCACTGGCCCAAACAAGTGTACATCATCGAAAAGACACTGAGCTCAAATTATATAACACTGGAGAATGGTGATGCCCTCATTTAGCCCACCAGTAGTTCGAGACAATAAACAGTTCGAAACAACGATATATACAACATTCAAACACTGACTAGTGACTACTACTGACATAAACAGCAAGACATGATAGTTCATAAGAAGTCTTGCTACACCACCAAAACGCACCCATCTGCAGCGCTCAGACTCTCGTGATCCGGAAGAGAATGACATTCTGAACAGAGCCAACTATTACATAGTAAGAGTGACATAGACGAGGATGACCAAATGACAAGGAATATGCATAACAAAAGAAAGAACTACCCATCCAGAACAAGTAGCAAAGACAAAAAAGTCATTCGAAGAGATGACCCAACACCATCATAATTTGTAGCCCCGCTTCAGCGACTAATGATCCGGAGACACCAGTACTCCACCCTTTCGATGCAACAGCCCAATTACCTATCTACCTGAAGGCTTGAACCACATCACTGCCTATCGTAATTGAGACATCCAAGGTTCAAAGTTAATCCGGATGCCTTTGTCATTCTCACCTTCTTTTGGCTGCAGGCTGTATCGTTGACAATCAGGGGAGTTTGCTCCCGAACTCCTAGGGCTCGCCATGTAGACATAGTTTTCCATACCAAACAGAGCCTCTCTGCCATCAAGGTCCTTGCCAATGGTGATCTCCTGGTTAATCGGATAATTGAGTCTGAGAAACAGAGAGTGTGAACCAAGGCTGTTTACCCGCCTCCAACTAAAAAATCCTGAAGGCCCCAACAAGATGGTATCCTGCTCATAGACGTAACACCCACTGTCCGGATACTCACGTATTTCACGGTGCTTGTATACAGTGGGGTTTTTGCAATATAACTTTTCCGACCCATGTTTCCGAATGATCATCAGTCTTTTGTCGTCGTCTGATCGAGCGAGGAACCAGTTGTGCTTCCCTATTTTTGGCAAAGGTGGTGTGATTACAAAGGGCAGTAACTATAGGGACACTGCATCATATCAAAAAGGACAGGCATTGTTAATGTAAGATCAGCACTGTTTAGAGTATGAGTAGGATAATGCAAGAAACATCATTGTTAATGTAAGATCAGCATTGATATGTCCCTGTTGGAACTGGGAGGAAAATATAGGGAAATGTATACTGGGTTCGAAAATATAGAAGTGCCATGCATGGTTATACTCATGTTATCTCGCAATCGATTCTTCATAGGAAACTACCATGTCATGCATGTTATGGAATCATGTTCTGTCCTCACAAACAAATTCTTCAAGGTAACTAACAGACCATGCATTTTTATATACTCGTGTTCTGTGGGCAAATTTTTTGTGAGGATATTATTCTAGCCATTGATTGCTGAAGGGCGAATATAGGTATGTACACATGGTAACCATTACAGGATTTCACTACTTCCAAATATAGAGTTCTCCATATGCACATTTACTTCCCTAATGTATGGTTCGATGAAACCAACAGTGTGGTGCATGTTTCTACATCATGAAAATGAGGAAACTAACATGGCCATTGGTACACACTCATATTTAGTAGTAGTATATAGATTACTGTAAAATAAGGAGAATATCCATATATTCCTAACCGTTTGATTATTCAGGGGTGCAAATTGGCCGTAATGACATGATCACAATCGCATGAATTAAGTCATTCCAAATATAGCTGATTTACGGCGTCTCTAATACATTGCCATAGTTCTACTCAAATTCTGCTCAAACAGGGATATGCGAATCATCACAAAAAGTTTAAACAGTGTCATGGCGTCATCACTAACATGAGACGGAAACAACTTACACGCGCCGTCCCAGCAATACGTGGTGCCATCTGCTTTGTCGATCACGTAGATGATGCCATTGTGTTCAATAGCATCACAGAAGTGTGTATCAGCTTTGGCGATGATCCACTGCGAGCTGAGTTGTCTCCAGCTAAAGAAGGCACCGGCGTAAAGATAGGCGAGTCCGCGGTCGAACAAGGCAATTAGCTTGAAGTCTGCGTAATTCGCATGTCGTGTGGGCACTTGGCAGATTACAATCTTCTGCAAAACAAGGTCCGTCCAACTGACGTGGTAATCTAGATGACTAGGACCGCGATGGTAAAACTCTATATAATCCAACGGAGGAAGGATAATCTCATGGGAGGTCTGAAAGGTCACGAGCAGCAACTTTTTACCGTCTTCTCTGAAGGCAGCCATCCAGTGGGAGTTCATGCCGACCCAGTACATACCTGCCAAGAAGTTTCGGGCGATGGTGGTCAGATCGAAGTCGAGGGAAATGATGTACGACGACCCACTACATACCTGCAAAGAAGTTTCGGCTAATGGAGATCGGATTGAAGTCGAAGGGCATCATGTACGCCTCCATATCATGGTGAGCCAATCTCGCAAGACCAGATAGCAGCAAGTAGGGTGTCTTGAAAAGCTTTGGCCTCGCTTCGATGATGGTCATGTGCATGCCCCTCGAGCATGTAGCCAGCCGCAGGGCGCTCAACATATCCATACACGAACAACAGAGGTCGAGGACGTCACTAGGGAGATTGCTCCAATCGCGGCTCATATGGATCCTGCGCGGTTCGCGTTCGGCCATGGTGGAGTTTGGAAGGTGGGGTTTTGGGGGGCTTGATTCACGGGGGAGAAGGTTGTCGGTGTTGGAGCGGCTAGTGAGGGAATAGTGGTACTGGGGGAGGCGAGCGAGGCGAGGGTATGCGGGGGCACAGTGAGATAATGAAGAGTGACCTCAGGATCTCCGGCGAAACGAAGATGGAGATGGAGTGGCGCTAGGGGAGAGGGAGACGAGGCGAGGCATGCTATACAACGACGGTGATAGTGATTGCACAGTGCACAAGGTGAGGCTGACTTTGGCAACCCGGACACGCCGCCTGGACTGGTGTCACCTCGGGCGCAGGGTCTTGTCACTTCACTGTGAGGATCAGATGAATAATAGTATTTTGACCATCAAGTGTACCACAGTTGTACTACTACTACTAGTAGGAGTAGTAGGAACATGAGTACACTCCCGTGCTAGCATGCCTCTAGGTTCACTTCATCCTCCAGCTATCATCCATATTGCAAGCAGAACCAAATTCCCGTGCATGCGGAAGCGCGAAGAAGGACTTCTCTTTTTTGAGGATAACCGCATATTCCTTAACCGTAGTAGGAACATGAGTAGTACTCCCTCCGGTCCTCTTTTGTCTGCGCATAACTTTTTTTAAGTATTTCTCTAATTAGTCTGCGTATATACCCTTTTGCATGCGCCCATTTCCCTCCATGCCCCGCATTCACAGCATTAATTAGCGTACGCATGAGCAGCTCCAGCCAGACTCCAGCCAATAAACTGCAGCATGCAAGTGGGCCACTCTGTGCGCATGGGAGAGAGAAAAGGCAACCAAAGAGCCCATCCAATCCATTGCATGCAGCAGTCAAACCACCGCACCTCTCCTCATGCATGCGCATAACTTCTCCCATTTACCCCCATTTACTTCTCCATCGGGAACCGATTTTCCTCGGCTTTTTCACTACTCCTTGATCTTCATTTGCATCCAAACCACACTGCATACACATAGTTTTAACCTCTTCACATCCTCCTGGAGTAATTCCGAAGCCCCTATAAATAATCATCTTCTTCAGTTAGACTAGCCATCTAATCCTAATTCTCCAAACCATACCCTCCGGTCCAGCGGTTCCAAATGGCAAAAGAGCTCGAGATGCAGGTTTTTAGCGTCCAACATGTCCTCGTCGAAGGCTCGTTGAGCATAGTTGCCACAGTCACCGACCACCCAAGGGTTGTTCGGAAGTGGATCAACAATGTATCCAACTCCCTCCAAAAGGTGGAGATGAATGTCATCGGTCTCGACACAGAGTACACGGAGCGTGCCACTGGGAAGATCCAACGCGCCGCTGTCCTTCAGCTGTGCCTCGAAGATGATGTTTTGGTGTACCACATCATACACGCGCCCTCCATACCAGGTGAGCTTCACGATTTCTTGTCTCGGGAGGACATATACTTCTGTGGGGCAGCCATCGCATGGGACAAACAGAAGTTGGAGCTGTACAACCTTGATCTGAAAAGCATCGCTGACCTACAAACCAGAATAAAAATTCCTGTAGAAGATTGTGATAAACCGACACCATCCCTATTCGACGTAGCAAATTTTGTGCTAGGAACAAATCTTCAGAAGGGTGACGAGACGCTGGCATTAAGGTTGTCTGGATGGGAGAATTATCCCTTGACGTACGAGCGGATAAAATATGCTGCCCTCGAGTCCCGTGTGAGTTTCGAGATAGCGGCAAGGTCCAGAGAGCTTGTTGCGAAGCCGTCTCCCACAGAAAATGAGAACAAGAAGAAGAAGAAGAAGATGCTGCACCAGCAGCAGGGCATTATGGATGGATGAACTATTTCCTCTCTTGTAAAAAAAATATTCCCTCTCTTTGTATATTGATATAGATGGACTATTTCGATGGTGTGCATGTCTTTGGAACAAGTAGTAGTGTGGGTCCCCTTGACTATAAGGAACTATTTATCCGCCTAGCTTTCTCTACTACTCCTTCCAGTGGTCGGTATGCAATGCATGTGTCTGTAGACATGACAGCTTGTCCATGGAAGTTCAACTACGGCGACCATCACGTTTCATCCACTCCCACTCGCGATTCCCACGATGCCGCTCCAACCCACGACACCACGTCCCCCGACGTGCGCCTCACCCCTCTCGGCCGCACCGCCCCTCTGCCTTTGTGTGCATGACATGTGGGCCACCTTAAATGCGGCGAGCATCAAGTTTCTACCACAGCCACACGTGATTCCCATGACGCCCCGCGAACCCATGACACCACACGTCCTGCAACATCGAATTTTCATCCAGCTGCTGTGACACATTTCGTTCCGGGCATCAATCCTCAGCTGGAGTACTTCTGTACTACAGGTAGTACCCGCCGGTGTGGCCATCTACTCCTCGTAACGCCCCGACGCCCAGCTGTGGCACCCTCGCCACGGCCACGCCACCACCGGCCGATTCATCTCGAACGAGTGAGTCGCGAACCACACCACCACCATGAGAATGACATGTGGGCCAGCCGCATTTAAGGTCCGCATGTCATTGACTCATAGGCCGGGCACTAAGCCACTGAAGTTCGGTCCCGTGGGCCCTGAGAGGGAAATGCAACTCCTGCGGCAAGCCTTGTGGTGCTCCCGCAGTACGAGCTCGTGCCAAACCCGGAATTTGTTTCTTACTACTACCAACTACTAGTAAGGTACACGTGCATTGCACGCATGAGATTCTGGTGGTTTGTGCATTATGCTTCTACATGTGGAGTCTTCTAGATTCTACATGTGGAAAAATCTGGTGGAATGTAGATGATATCCAACGGCCAGTTGTGCTCGGATTTGCCATCTTTGTACCGTCGGATTGGCTTCATCCAACGACCAACTTTCAAAGTTATGGTTTGGTTTGCTAAGGTTGCCACGCCTAAGCTTAGGCGTGCCGGCATGTGTTTGGTTCATTGCTACACTTGTGGCTTGCCACACTTTTCTAGCTACATGTCCACATGTCATAGACTCAACTTCTTGCCAAATCTTGCCACACTTGTGGTGGCCATTTTGTTAGCCACATTTTTTGCGGCAGACACACTTTGCCTAAGCTTAGTTGTGGCAAAGTTAGTCATGAATGAAGTTCAACCATGGAGTCTTCTAGATTTTACATGTGGCAGAATCTGGTGGAATGTAGATGATATCCAACGGCCAGTAGTGCTCGGATTTGGCATCTTTGTACCGTCGGATTCGCTTCATCCAACGACCAACTTTCAAAGTTATGGTTTGGTTTGCAGCCTAAGGTTGCCACGCCTAAGCTTAGGCATGCCCCAAGTGTGTTTGGTTGCGTTCTTGTCTCAGCATAGTTGTTCCCTCTTCATGCATGCTCAACTCAACACCCTCTTCATGTATGCTCTTAATGCATGCTTCTAGTGTATTTGTGCTAATCTAGTGTGGACTCATGCACCCTCCATACACTCTACTAAACACCCAAAAATGGGTCAAGAAGGGAACTCTTGGGATCATGCACCTTTCATACACCCTACCAAACACACCAGGCATGTGTTTGGTTCATTGCTACACTTGTGGCTTGCCACACTTTTCTAGCTACATGGTCCACATGTCATAGACTCAACTTCTTGCCAAATCTTGCCACGCTTGTGGTGGCCATTTTGTTAGCCACATTTTTTGTGGCAGACACACTTTGCCTAAGATTAGTTGTGGCAAAGTTAGTCATGAATGAAGTTCAACCATGGAGTCTTCTAGATTCTACATGTGGCAGAATCTGGTGGAATGTAGATGATATCCAACGGCCAGTAGTGCTCGGATTCTCCATCTTTGTACCGTCGGATTGGCTTCATGCAACGACCAACTTTCAAAGTTATTCACACACTATATAGGGGGTATACATATAGATGTGCCGGCCCGTTGCAATGGATCCAAAGTATATCTGTTTAGTGGAGTGCACTCTAAACACATTATCTATTTATTTTTCTCTAACCTTTCGTAGCCATGCAACCAAGCCACATAAGCTTCATGGGTGCCCCCACATCATATTATTCATACTACATTGACACAAAAAAAGATAAATCACCCAAAACAAGATCTTCCCGTTTTTTGTTCCTACGATTCTGTGCCGTGCACGTACCTACTAGTTGTATAGTGGTAGTACTAGTTGTATAGTACAAACTTGGTACTAGTAGGAGTAGAGTAGTACGGAATGCTCCTACTCTATCAACGAGCCCCATCTGACACCAAATTTCTTGGCTTCCGTGCTACAGCTAGATCTTCCCCTCGTCTTTGTTTTCCAACCAGGCGGCGGGCGGGGTGCGGTTTGCCATAGTCGGTTTGCTCAACGGCGGTCCCACGTGAAAGTAAAAATGCTAGGCAACACGCCTTCCCTAAGCTATGTGTCTTGCCGGACGGGCCGTGGAGTACTCCCGATTCCCGGGCGTGTGTGGGGGGAGTGCGACACGAACGCAGCAGGCCTTTTCCTTTTACTAGCAATGTGCCCGTGCGTTGCGACGGATCCAAAGTAGTAGAATAGTAGTACTTGTTCACAAACTTGAAAGAAATCACTCTTGTTTTGATATACTCCTAATATATTACTCCCTCCATTCCTAAATATTTGACTTTTTAGAGATTTCAAATGGACTATCACATACGGATTATATAGACATGTTTTGAAGTGTAGATTCACTCATTTTGCTCCGTATGTAGTCACTTATTAAAAATCTCTAGAAAGAGAAATATTTAGGAACGGAGGGAGTACTTTTCACTCAAAATATATTTCTCAGGCTGTTTTGATGAGGCGAGGGAGGGATGTGGTTGCTTTCAAGATAATAAGGGATTTTCTGCAAATTGGAGCAGAGAAGTGGGCTATTGTTGCAAAAATGCCACAACTTACCTCACAACCATTAGATGCAGATCTAATGGTCAGAAACGACGGATGGCAGACACACCACCATCACCAACTGACTCTTTTATAGGAGTATATATTTCTCAGGCTGTTTTGATGAGGTGAGGGAGGGATGTGGTTGCTTTCAAGATAATAAGGGGTTTTCTGCAAATTGGAGCAGAGAAGTGGGCTATTGTTGCAAAAATGCCACAACTTACCTCACAGCCGTTAGATGCAGATCTAATGGTCAGAAACGATGGATGGCAGACACACCACCATCACCAACTTAGTCTTTTATAGGAGTAGGAGTAGAGAAACATGTATAAATTGTAACATTTTGGTTCTGCTCCTTGGCACGATCGATAGATAGAAATAACGATTGGAAACGCTAGGGCGGGGCTATTTCCACCAGATAAGCAAGGTACGTAGTAGCTAGGTTGGCGCATCGTCGGTTTGGTCACACACGGTCTGACATGTTCTAGTGTTTCTAGCAAGATGCCCGCGTGTTGCACGAAGTTGATGGAAGTGGTAAGCACAACTTATAAATTGATGGATGGAGTACTAGTTACAGTGATGCATATAATTAAGCAAAGGGATCGCACATGTCGGTATTGACTGGAACGAGAATGCAACAACACAATAAGAATTAAGGCCACGATGATGATGCGATAGCACTGGTGGTTACAGAAGGCAAAAAGAAAGATGCATCCATCAACGTACGACCTCCTCCTCCTCAACTTAGTGTGCCGCGCCACCGATCGGTGGCTAAGGAGCGGCGGCTTTTGTGGCGAGGTCGAGGTTCTTCTCAGCAAAGGCATCCAAGGCTTCCAGCCGGTTGAGGAAGGCCAACGTCGTAGCATCCTCACTTGCCTTGTAGATACTTATGTACACGATTTGCTCGTACACGTGGATGTGTAGGTCGACGAATTCTTGCAGGGCGAGGCGCCTCGCGGGGAGCGCGACCTCCAGGTGGACATTCTTCATGGCGTCGGCGGGCAGTCGCAGGGCCACTAGTGCTTGAAAAAGGGTCCGACCATGGAGGCCGATTAGGGTGGCAGGCAATGAGGAGCCCGGGCGCGCGGGCTGGAAGAGTACAGCGATGTCGTCCGCGAGCTTCTCTAGGATGGTGAACTTCTTGGTGGTGGCAACGATCATCTGGTCCAACTGAGAGTCGTAGTTGGCATCGACGGCGGCCATCCACCAGCCGGTCTCCAACACCGTCTGGAGACGATCCTCAGCGCCATGCCGCAGGCCGACGTCGTCACTATAAAAAAAAGACACATCCGTGACATTTTGGGCCGAACAATTTTTTTTTCTGTCATACATATGACACTTCTGTGACGATAATTGTGACAAAACCCGGTATCATCATAGATGTGGTGGGCTCCTACTTCTATGACAAAAAATCATGACAGAAAATGGGCTTTTCGTCCTGGGCGGGCCGGAGACGCAGCTGCATGACATTCTTTGGGCCGTCCATGACGGAAAAAACCGTGGTAGAAGCGAGGGCGAGGAAAATTTCGGGGAGTTCCCGGTTACGGTGGGAGGTCGGGGGCTGAGCGATGCGCGTTTCTCTTGTACAAGTACGCGCGTGTGTGCGAGGCATTGGCTCTAACTGAACCCGAGCGAGGCGTTGGGCTCTAACTGAACCCGAGCGATTGCACTGCAGGCTACGCGTAACTGAACCCGAGCGATTGATCGATGGCTCTTAACTGAACCCGATCGAGCGATTCCTTCGCTACTGCTGCTAACTGAAGCCGATCGATTGGATGAACAGTG
>NC_057814.1:92750996-92751564 GCF_018294505.1 Triticum aestivum | reverse complement strand
CGTCCGTTTTGCGGTACGCCACACCCCTCCCGATCAACAGGACCCCCGTTTCGACCGTAGGAGGTCCGTTTCCTCTGTTTTGCGGTACGCCACACCCCTTCCGATCAACAGGACCCCCGTTTCGACCGTAGGAGGTCCGTTTCCTCCGTTTTGCGGTACGCCCCACCCCTCCCGATCAATAGGACCCTGTTCCGAACGTGGCCGGTCGAACACAAGGCCGTTTCCTCCGTTCTGCGGTACGCCAGGCCTCGTTTCCATCGCGTGTTCCGTCCAAGCCGGTTGGCTCCCACGCGTTCCGTTGCCTCCCGATGAACACGACGCATTCCATTGCCTCCCCATGAACACGACGCATTCCGTTACCTGCCCATGAACACGACGACGACTTTGTTTCTCCGTTCTGACCCAGCCATGTACGTATGCGCGAGTAGGCGTTCGAGACCCTGCCCGTATGTACGTATATGGCCGTATTTTCTTTATTGCATCCTCGCCGCTGTACGTACGTGTACATGCTACGTGCGCGCCTCTACTACGCGCCTCTACTATGACACGTGCGCGCCTCTACATTGAC
>NC_057814.1:92730894-92750986 GCF_018294505.1 Triticum aestivum | reverse complement strand
TTTCCTCCGTTTTGCGGTACGCCACACTCCTCCCGATCAACAGGACCCCTGTTTCGACCATAGGAGGTCCGTTTCCTCCATTTTGCGGTACGCCACACCCCTCCCCATGAACATGACGCATTCCGTTGCCTCCCCATGAACACGACGCATTCCATTGCCTCCCCATGAACACGACGCATTCCGTTGCCTCCCCATGAACACGACGACGATGCTGTTTCTCCGTTCCGACCCAGCCATGTACACGAGCCCTCGCCGTACGTATGCGCGAGTAGTCGTTCGAGACCCTGCCCGTATGTACGTACGTGGCCGTATTTTCTTTCTTGCACCCTGGCCGCTGTACGTACGTGTACATGCTACGTGCGCATCTCTACTACGACACGTACGCGCCTCTACTACGACACGTGCATGCCTCTACATCGACCAGTATATATGTACGTACACGTTCGCGACCAGAATGACAACGCTACTTACGCTTCAACCAGGTGGGTCCCGACTGTCAGGCACTTCCTTGCCTGCGAAGATGTAGCTGGTGGGTCCCAGCAGTCAGGGGGGCGAATCGTTTTGGTTTTTTTGCCCGGACGCACTTCCTTGCATGCGAAGATGTAGCTGGTGGGTCCCAGCAGTCAGGGGGGCAAATCGGTTTTTTTTTTGCCCGGACGCACTTCCTTGCATGCGAAGGTGTAGCTGGTGGGTCCCAGCAGTCAGGGGGAAACGTTTTTTTGCGAAATACGGTGGCTTGTCTGGTGGGTCCCTGCTGTCAGGTGGAGGAATCATTATTTTCCGCGTAATAAGGAGGCACTTCCTTGCTGCCGCCGTGGACCCAGCTGTCAGCCTCTCCATGTACAGTCCACGTCCGATGGAAGTCGTTCCTTGACCACGATGACCACGCCGCGCGGAGAGCACCAGGGCGGTGGACGACGGCGAGGCCTAGGAAGGAGACGACGTGGAGCCGGTGAAGACGCGGCAGTGGATGCCCACGCGGAGAGGAGTATGAGAGTTCACTCGTTCGGCTCCGGTGTGAGGCTGCCGTTGCCGCAGGGCCTGGCCAGCGGTGGGAATAGTAGGGGGCGGTGAGGCCTCCGCGGCAGCACAGCCGGCCATGGGAGGCAGGAGCAGGCGGCACGACCGACGCTGCTTTGGGCGGCTGGAGCAAGAAGACCAGAGGTTGAAAAAGCACTACGGCCGTTGGATGGACATCGTACGGTCACTAGAGCTAGAATCGTTCATATTGACTAAGTTGACAAAGCCCTCCATCCCCGTCAACTTAGTAGGCCCACAAGTCAGCCTCCCACCAAGGCGGGTCCCAGCTAGCAGGGGGAGTATTCATTTTTTTGTGTGAATAAGGAGGCACTTCCGGTGGGTCCGAGCTGACAGCGGGGGGAACGTTTTTTTCACGAAATACGGTGGCCCGTTCGGTGGGTCCTAGCAGTCAGGGGGAAACATTTTTTTCGCGAAATAATGTGGCCCGTCCGATGGGTCCCCGCTGTCAGGTGGAGGAATAATTATTTTGCGCGTAATAATGAGGCACTTCCTTGCGGCCGCCGTGGACCCAGCTGTCAGCCTCTCCACGTACAGTACTCTTCCGATGGAAGTCGGTCGTTGACCATGTTGACCACGCCGCGCCGAGAGCACCAGGGCGGTGGAGGACGGCGAGGCCTAGGAAGGGGATGACGCGGAGCCGGGGAAGACGCAGCAGTGGAAGCCCGCACGGAGAGGAGTACGAGGGTTCGCTGGTTCGGCTGCGGTGTGAGGCTGCCGTCGCCGCAGAATAACAGGGGGTGTGGGTGAGTGGAGGGATGGCCTGGCCAGCGGTGGGAGTAGTATGGGGGCGGTGAGGCCTCCGCGGCAGCACAGCCGGCCACGGGAGGCAGGAGCAGGCGGCACGACCGGCGCTGCTTTGGGCGGCTGGACCAAGAAGACCAGAGGTTGAAGAAGCACTACGGCCGTTGGATGGACATCGTACAGTCACGGAAGCTAGAATCATTTATATTGACTAAGTTGACAAAGCCCTTGGTACGCTCCAACTTAGTAGGCCCACAGGTCAGCCTCCGAAACGGTGCGCCCCAGATGTCAGGGGGAGGAATCATTTTTTGGGCGGCCGAAGCTAAGAATATCCAAGATTGAAGAAGAAGCACGACATCCGTTGGATAGACATCCAACGGCCACTGCTGCTAGAACCGTGTGTTGACTATAATAAGTTGACAAAGCCTTGCATACGCGTCAACTTACTTTTTTAGGGGACGCGTCACTTAGTAGGCCCACAAGTGTGTGGCAGAGAACTTATAGCCCATTTGCGTTTTGTAAGAATGTACAGCCCATTTTTGAATTCTAATGTAATTTACAACAGCCCATTTACAGTTTGTTAAAAGTACATCCCATTTTCTAGCTAGGACAACTATTAATAATTTCAACCAACCGTTGAAGACAGAATTCAATAAAATTTCCCACATTTTGATGGGATCCGAAATATTTTTATCCCGAAATTTGTATTCAGATTAAATATAAATTTGTATTACGTAAATATCCAACGAAACATTGCGCGCGCAACAATGAAAATTTAAGATTTTTGAAATCCATAAATAATATTTTATAAACTAATTTCGTTATTGGTGCATTTTTTTATAGTTACTGCCCAGTTTTTATAATTACATCCCATTTATTATTTTTAAAGCCCATTTTCCTGTTGAGCCTAATGCATCCCTCCTAGGAAAGATTTGCAGCCCAGCGGGGCGGAGAATAACAAGTTGACCTTGCCTGGGTATTCCTCAAAAAGACGTATAGCTGGGCTAGCCATTTTCATCTTGAAAAAATTAGTATCTGGGCTGGATATCTGGCCTGGGCTAGACGGGCTACAGCCCGCCCAGTTAATACCCTGCTCTCCTCTGAACAACAACGAAATCATCGCCAAGAAAAACTCTGTAGTGCTCACGCCTCAAAAACACAAATACTACTCGAGCTGCTTGGTCCCAGCTGTCGACCGCACCTTGTGAAATTCTCTCGTTTATATTGACTACATAGGTTGACAATGGTGTGGGACTGTGATGTCAGGAAACCAGGAGAAAGCAAAAAAAATAGTTGTACATAATAAGGAGGCACTTGCGTACGTACGGCTATGGCCCTAGTGGGTCCCTAGTGTCATCCAGTCAAAATAAAGTCATCTCCTGAATCCTCATGTTCGTTGACGATGTTAACAATGCTCGGCGCCACGGCGAGCGCAACAACTCGAAGGACAACGGAGAGGGCCTCGCGGGCCCTACGGATGGTCTGATACAGCGCCCGCTGCTCATTCAGGAAGCCAGGATCATCGGACACCTATGAGCACCTTCGAGAAACTGAGACGGCATGAAACGGTAAGGCCGCGCTTGGGAGCTCTGGTTTATTTCAAACCTGTATTAACATACAAGTGTAATTTACTCGTCATCAGAAACAACGCGTAAAATACAGGCGTAATGAAACCGAGGGCCCGAGGTCTGTAAGTAAAACCAGCGGGTTACGCGTGTAATTTGAGAGACCAGTGTATATTTTACGAGCACTGCTATATGGACGACATTACCAGACGATACATGCACGACGTGCGTATCATGCCATCCATGGGCAAGGCTGAAACAGCAGCTAACGGCTGGATTAGCAATCGTCTGAGTGTCGTTCAGCGTTTTTATCATGTGTGAAGTACTTCCAATATTTTACTAGTCGAAATCGACCAACCAAGCGCCTTCGCCCGAGACAATCTGCTTTAATTTACAAGCGTCAGTGTTACAAGCGGTTTTGGTTGGAAAACGACGATCCAATCACGGCCTAATATCATGAGTTGGTCGGAAGATCATATGCTTTCACGTCTAACCTACCCGACTTGTCGTATAGGCTATGAATGAAACATCAGACGATGAACTTCTTAAGCAAGGAAACAACAGAAGAGGATTGTCTTCTTAACAAGAAAATCACTGGCATTAGATCGACATGCAAAACAATACGAAGCATTATTCTCAGGAGGCACGGTGAACAGCTCGTGATGCCGCATGCCACAACATTCCAAGCTCAACTTTGCAATCAAAGACAAGGCCTGGCATTACATAGACAATATTGAGAACAAACTCTTAACACAGGAATATCTCAGCAGAGTAACTATTTACTTCTAAACTGAACATAGGAATAGGAAAAAACACTCGACGCTGCTCACAGCAAGGGCATCCCACTCAAAAATATCAAATGCATGTCTTCTGGCTAACATCAATGAGCAAATTTTGACAAGGTTTTCCAATTCCAATATATTAAACTAACGTCTTCTTGCTAACATCAATGATTAAACTTTGACAAGCTTTTCCCATTCAAAATATGTAATGCCTATGATCGTGGAGTCCTGTCGTAGCTTCTTGTACTTGTTTGGGCACTTTTTGCCCAGGGCACTCCACGTGTTGTTAAATTGCCAATGGTCTCTGCAGACTAGTCATGTCACCGGTGTCTAATAATACTCTGTAAAGCTTCTCAGTCATTCCTTCTGTAATGTAGCGCAAACAGTGACTGCTTCTTTCTGCCAAGTGGAACGACCAACTAGACCCAGTAATGCAGCAGTTTGCCTTGGACACATTGGCTCCTTTTGTGCAGTTCAACTAAAATCGAAGTCGGAATAAAACCGAGCTTTAATTTTGATATCCCTGTAAGCAACAATAGGTATAAGGGAAACAATTACTGAGAAATAACAGTTGATGACTTATACTCCCAGAAGAAAAGCATTTACTGATCCACTTTATCTTAATGGGAAACAAAGCAGGAGAGTAGCAATACTCCATCAGTGTGATTCATTCATATTGACTGAGACATTATCTTAACAATGCCTTGTTTCAACATGTATAAAGAATGACAAAGCAGAAAAGTACCATTCCTAAAACAATGCAACTGATTCATTTTAACAGCAACATTATCTTAACAATACCTTGGTTAAACATGTAGAAAGAACTACAAAGCAGGATAGTACCATTCCTAACAAGTGTTGCAGTTTTGAACTAAGATTCAGTAGTTAATGAATTCTGAGAGTGGCATTGCTTAATTTTACCAACGGCATTAGATTAACGAAAAGCATAAACAGTTCCAGGGGAGAGTGGGCGCAACAACAGTATGTGCTTCCATCTACTTATAAAGGGGGTGATGCAGAGTTTGTTGTAACAAAGCAACAAGCATCATGTCTGGGTTGGTCCCATTTTTGTTCACTACTTAATGGGAAAAGACAGCAATACAATAGCTTCAATTCAACATTTATTTAAAACAGTACCAATACAAGTAGCACAACATCTCAAAGCACACTGCAGAATCATGTGGATGAAGGCCTGTACTGACCTTTCATGAGACGGACAAGATAAAATACGAATCTGCCAACACGAATAGGAAATCCAATCTCGTTTTGTGCAGTTGCACTGAAATCAAGCAAAGTGTTTCGCGTAGCGAAGCAAAATGTCGCAATAGCAACAAGTTGAATAGATATCCCTGTTTAAATAGAGGCAAAAAAGGAATCAATTACTGGCTAATAAAGGAGGATGAAACATGCGGCCACAAAAATGGTAATCCCGCCAATCCCTAACAAGTGTTGAAGTTTTGAAATAAGATTCAGTAGTTAATTCTGAGAGTGGCATCAATTACTGGCTTATAAAGGCGGTGATGCTGAATTTGTTGTAACAAAGCAACAAGCATCATGTCTGGGTTGGTCCCATTTTTGTTCACTACTTAATGGGAAAAGACAGCAATACAATAGCTTCAATTCAACATTTATTTAAAACAGTACCAAAACAAGTAGCACAACATCTCAAAGCACACTGCACATCATGTGGTTGAGACCAAGATTTGAAACAACTCGCCACGAAGACTGGAAACAAATCTCGATCTCCTTTTGTGCAGTTCCATCAAAATTAAGCAAAGTCACCGGTGTGACATTCAAGTTGAACTGCACAAAACACTCTTAAAACATAAGTGTTTCGAGTAGCGAAGCAAAATGTCGCAATAGCAACAAGTTGAATCGATAGCCCTGTTTTAACAGAGGCAAAAAGGAAACAATTACTTGCCGATAAAGGAGGATGAAACAAACAGTGACAGAATGAAGCATCTAACTTATCTTGGATGGAAAACAAATTAGGACAGTAGCATTTATAAAACGGTTGCATTGATTCATATTAACAGAGACATTCTGTTGAAACAACATTCGTTAAAAAATGTAATTTACTTTTAACAGTGGCATTGCTTCAATTTTCCGGCGCATTCTTAGATTAACAACAGCAAAATAGCTGTATGGGACATGCCAGCACCATGTGCGTCCACACGTATAAATGGGTGATGCAGAGTATGTAGCCAAGCAACATATATGCGCTGGTCCCATATTTGTTCTCTTTGAACCTTCTTCCTATGTGAGGGCAGCAAATCTAGTCCTGCACAAACTACCCAACCCCCCAGTTTCTTTCCCTTTTCAACAAAGAGATCGGTTCCTTACAGATGTGTGTACTGGGTTACCCCCTTTTTCCCTTTTCGACCTACAAAGCGGCTGGATAGCCAGTCTATACTACTTTTCGCCCCTTCTTTCCTCATTGAACCGCGTCCTAGATTCTTGCTCCAGCCCGCACCCTTCTTTCCTCTTTGAACCAAGACCTAGATTTGACTACAGATCGAAAAAGATCCACATGCAGCTAGAGCAACGACGGTTTCAAAGAAACTTATACCTTAGGGTCGTCGGGATGTGGCAAGGCGTGCGGCGGGACGCCGGATCTGCCCACACTACGTACAACAGCGAGGAATAAGGGGTCGGTGGCCCTCCCGCACAGGCGCTGGGTGAAAGAGAACAGCGCAGCCGGCAATGGATTGCCTCCCTTGCCGAAGGCGATATAGTGAACGCTGCACCTCCTCCCCTTCCCGGTGCGACGGGATACAGACGCCTCCTTCACCAGCTGTGAGGGGGGAGAGAGAGACAAGAGGCCAATGCAGTCTTGTTTAGATCTGGTGAAGAGAGGCTGAGAGACTGTGAATATAGCAAACCCTAGCAAATGAACGCTGAGCCTCCAGCGTGTAACATATATGTAGTGCGGCGAGCGTGTGGAGAGTGCAAACCCTAGCGAACAAGCGCTGAGGCTCCCGCTTATATATATACTACTGTAGTACGGACTGAGCTCCGGTGCCTTCACTTCACCTGCTTTTGGCTGTATGACAGGTGAGGCAGGTGCACTAAGTCAATGAAGCTGTGTCCATATAGTACTCTCGTGTATACGACTAATATATAGTGGAGTGGTCTTCTTATTCTCTCCATAACAATCGTTTTAAATTGTGTAAGTACAAAACGAAACTCTTTATTTAATGTACAGTGAAGAAAACTAGTACTACTTCCGATGAACTAACGATCCACGCCCACGCGTCCTGGTCGCACTTCCTGTCCTTCACGTGTGGTACACTACCCTCCCTTAAGTGAACAACCACACATGCGCCAAATTATCGGAAACGTGTGAGAGTGTGTACAAATAAAGAATTTTAATTTCAATTATCAGAAAGGTTTGAGAGTATTACAAAGTTTGACTTCAGTCAAATCTAATATGCGGAGTAAATAAAAATGGAGGGCTACTACGTCCATCCGGGTTTTTAGTCCACACCATTTTTTAAATCAAAGTTAATAGCTGGACAAATAAAATTACAGGGGAGCTGGAGACAAAGTTGTGAGAAGGCTTAGAAATCAATACAAAACTTATGCTCTTAGTACCAACGTCGATCCTTCTTCGAGGAAACATTTGGTTCATAGCCAATTGTGTGATAAAATTGCACCAACGTGAAAGACGACTGCGTCTCCAATGCAACCAAGGTGAACTAACGAAGGATGTCATCTTTGTGCGTAACAAGCAAAGAGCACTAATGGAAGACAGCTTGTTTTTCATTGAAAATCGATCAGCTTCACCACCCGACGCAACCATGAGGCGCAACCATGAGCATCGATAGGTCATCATGGTGATGCATCATCCATTTGGCATCAAGTTTGTGGTCTATTTTTTTCCTAGTTTTCTTTGTTTCTTGTTGCTACATTATATACTTGTGGGAGCTTAGATGTGATATCCTTAAATAACATCTAGATCTGAATTAGACAAACTAATTTTCTAACGTACCAAGAAAGAAAACTCGATCAAAAACACGCCCCCGCTTCCAGGTCGCGAGAGTCGTCGCGCACACACACATAGACATAGACATGCATATCCATGTTTACATAAAATTCCATTTCCATCTCCATCTCCAATCATATTTGTCCAACTGGCACATTATTTATGTTGTTAATTATATACGCAGCAATATTAACGTACAACATCTCTTGTTTGCGCACGTCCGGACCGCTGCCACGGCCGGTCCTGACCAACCCGAACCCTCTTCATAATCCGCGCGTGCTTCCCGCCCGAAACGGTCAGTGCCGCATTCATGCCCGGCCAGAGCGGACGCGACCTCTCACTGGCGCCGGCATTGAAGCGGCGCGCCGGCCGAGAGAGCATTGCCCGCGCCGCTTCTGGGTGCACGCGGCTGCTCCGCGTTCAAAGGTCGCAATAGCCGGCTACAACATGCATGTAAAAAGTTCTTGGGAGTCCGTGCTACAGCTAGCTGTCCTCCCCCAACTCGTCAATCTCTTCCAGTAGTGCTAGTACTCCATGGTGCGATCCATCGACAAGCAGGCGGGAAAGTTATCGTATACTCGGTTTGCGGTGAGTGGCATGCCGAGCGACCATGTGGGGTCGAGCCGTGGAGGAGGGTGAGACACGAACACGATAGACGTGATTTAAACATTGGTTTTGCTCGATGGAGCGATCCAACGAAACGAAACGTTGGTTTCTCTCTGTTTCCATTTTTCTTCGGAAAAACGGAAACTTTCCACTCCATTTTCATTCCTATTCCAAGGTTGCCCCGTTACAACATTCCATCAAATACAAAGGAAAACTAACACGCATGCTGATGCATCTCAATGATTCACAGATCATAGCCAATATTTACTTCACAACTAAAGAAAAAAGTTGTGAGAGCGTGTACGAAAGAAAAACTACCGATGGGGTCACTACGACTTAAACCCTAAACCCTAAACATGATTTAATTTCCTGGCCCGGTAGAACATGTCGAAGGAAAGACGGCTGGCACCCTCGGATCATACGATGCTTTTGTGCAGTTCTACTAAAATCGACCTGAGCATCCCTGATGGCAAAGATATTGAAGAAGTGTGATTAGAATAATAGTGCTGGCACTAGTTCATGAGACATAAACTCATCACAAGTAGAAGCCGGTAGAAGTAGAGAAAGATCGACATGGAGATGGAGCTACGATAGTGGAGCAAGCCGGCTCCAAAAGGAAGATGGACTACCTGGGACGTCGGGCTGTAGCTAGAAGGGCGGTTGGGACGCGGCATCGGCCCATACCGCGGTGACCCCCGATTGGGACGCACCGACTGTGGGTTTTCTCCCTCGCCGATGTCGACCGCGTCTACGCAGAACATTGTTCTCTTCCCCCAGCTGCGGGATCAGGCCCGTCGTTCTATGCTTGTGAAGAGAGCAACCTAAGCAAGCAGGCTTGTAGCTTAGGCTCCTGCTAGTGTATATATAGTGGTTTTCTTTTTCTCTCCATATCAACCATTTTATATTGCGTACGTGTCATTCAAGAGTGAAATGATGGTTGCTTCTTCCGACTAACTTACTGTGTGATTTGACTGCTCCTTAGTGGCCCCTACACGTACTCCCCCTACGTGTATGCAACAGTCACATGTACACATGGACGCAAAAACGCGCGCGACGCCCTAATGCATGCATGTCCGAGCACACGACGGAACACACACGGTCACGCTCAAGTGCTCAACCTACACGTGCATGCACACACATACTCAGTCAGGGTGAGCTAGTGACTGTATAAACACCGGAAAATATATATATTGAGCGCAATGAGCGTATTATGAAGTCCACTGACCGTATTTTTACAAATATACAGTGACAGACAGTGTATTTATCTCGTTTGAAATTAAGCCATATTAACCGGAGAGGAGGCAGTATGGACTAGCATTACTTTGCTGCGTCCCGTCAACTTGCCGAACGAGGAGAAGGTTGCAGGACGGGAGAAGCTTGTGCGCGGTGGCTCGCAGGACAAGGAGAAACTTTTGACTAATGCAAGCTCTCCCTCGCTCAGGCGGTGGACGTGCAACAGTTAATTCGGTGTCAGATTGCCAGAAGCATACACTATACTACCAGTGCTATTATTGTTCGACTTCCCGAATAGGCGAACAGCCAAGCGCAAAGTTTACTAGTACTACTACTATAGTCTATAAAGGTACGTACTATACTAGTACTAGGAACCGGATGGAGGAGTGTCTGCACTCTTATTATAATTTTAAAATGTGATAAAGCAATCTTCAACACATTTGGTTCTCTTCGAGGGTTCTCGCATGTGATAATGGAAGTTGATTGCATGGAACACTCGCCACAATTCTCGCTTAATTCTGGCTCATATCCTGTTACAAATAGTAGCGCTCGGTAATATTTCCTCTTTTTTTGTTATTCAGCATGTAAACAGGTCAGCAAACCTTGCGGCGCATCTTCGTGCGAACCGTGCTTGCTGCACTTTGAATGTGGCCGAGAGCTGGCTTGATGAAACACCTCGCTTCCTACTTCTTTTTTTGCGGGGTACCTCGCTTCCTAGTGACCAGTGTCTTGGCTGATCGTCCTAAGAATGCTTATATATGAATAAAGCTCTCTCATTTACCCGCAAAAAAGATTAAGCCATATTAACCGGAAAGGAGGGAGTATGGACTAGCACTACTTTTTGGTGTGTCCCGTCAACTCGCAGAACGAGGAGAAGCTTGCAGGACAAGGTGAAGCTCGCTTACGCCTTTTGACTAATGCAACCTACCCTCGGTGGACATGCATCAGTCCATTCGGTGTCAGATTGTCAAAGGCATACACTGTAGTACCCAACATGCTGAGTACCATCATTGTTCGACTTCACGAAGAGGCGAAGAGCCAAGCGCAGTAGTACGAGTAGTACTACTACTAGAACCGCATGGTGGAGCGTCTGTACTCTTATTTTTTTATCTCTGATAAAGTACACGTTTATTCCGGAGAAGGGCGGAAAACGACAGCCCAACATGTAATGAATGATATCGATCAACCAACCATGCTCGAATATATCTTGGCCTCCGTGCGAGCCCGTCTGTGTGTTCTCGCTCCTCGTCTCTCTCAAGGAACGGCGGGTTGGCTCTTTGGCGTCAATTGAGATCGGTTTGCTCACACTCCTGTCCCACATGTCAGTGATATGCCAAGAGGAGGTGCGTTGATCGACTGGCCATACGCGTACTTGGTTTTGCACCTTCATACTACTCCCCCCTCCGTCACAGTTTACAGGGCGCGCTTCATTATGATGCATTTCTCTCAATGCATTTCCACCACCAGAGAGACTTTAGACGCGTTTGGTTTAATGCTCAATTAATTAGGGCGTGGTAACTGCAATCAAGTCCACAATTTTCTCTCCATGTACTGTACTACTACGGAGTGTAGTAAGTGCATGCATGTGTGTACCCGGGGTGGAAGCACTGCATGCATATGTGTACGCATTATTCCCTCTAGTAATAGACGCCGTGCTATAACTACCAATGCTATTTTTCAGGCCGATTGCTAGTCGCCTTGGTCCCACAGATTTTTTTCTTTTTTCTGAAGCGCGTTGTATAAACAGTGACGGATGGAGTAGTATGAGCGGATTCAAAGAAGAGCGTATTGATGGTTGCTTCTTCAGAGCAACTTACAGTGGGAAAGGTGGGGCTTATGATTTGACTGCTCATTACTCACTATTAATGCGGCGCAACGACCGGGCTGAGTCTCCCATGTGGTTGTGCACTACCCCCTCGGTTCTTAAATATACTCCGGAGTATTTGTCTTTCTAGAGATTTCAACGAGTGACTACTCAAATATTTGTCTTTTTAGAGATTTCAAATGGACTGGCACATACGGATGTATATAGACATATTTTAGAGTGTAGATTCACTCATTTTGCTCCGTATGTAGTCACTTGTTGAAATCTCTAGAAAGACGAATAGAATATTTAGGAACGGAGGGAGTACACATACGAAGCAAAATGAGTGAATCTACACTCTAAAATATGCCCGTTTGAAATTTGTAAAAAGATAAATATTTAGGAACGAAGGAGTATAATTTTGTGCATGGCACATGGACCCGGATGATGAAGAGGCTTCTGGCAATGCTATCAAGCTTCCATCATTTGTTTACATAATTGACGTACTATACAAATAATTTTCCAGCGACATGAAATTGTACAATGGTGTGAGCTTTCAGCTTTTGTTTCGCGTGTCTTGCCATCGATGCTCTTTCGGAAACAATAAAAAACTAACTTCCTTGCTAATGCATGTCAATTATTAGCAGATCAGAGCTAATAATTACATCACAACTGAAGACAGAGTTGTGAGAAGGTGCTAAATTAAAATTGATCCATGCTTTCATTGGCAGCAACGTCCCCCCAGCTCTGTCTAGATCAACAAGGCATGTTGGGAAAAAAGTAGCTGTCTGGAGCATGCAACATTCCAATCATTTTGTGCAGTTCCACTAAAATAGAGCTGAGTGTCCCTATTCCAAAGATATTAAGTGTGATTACGATAATAGAGGACTGCTGATGAAACAATAAACACACAAATAGAAGCCGGTCACCTTTGCAGTCTCTCTTAAGACTAACTAGTTGGAGAAGATTAGGCTCGGAGTTGGATGAGGAGGATAGAGCAAAACCAATCTCCCTTTGTGCAGTCGCACTGAAATGTAGAGACGTTGCCCGTGTGACATTTTAGTACAACTGCACAAAACACTCTTAA
Organism: Triticum aestivum; assembly: GCF_018294505.1. Lineage (NCBI taxonomy): Eukaryota > Viridiplantae > Streptophyta > Magnoliopsida > Poales > Poaceae > Triticum > Triticum aestivum. The sequence goes on along the minus strand of NC_057814.1, from coordinate 92,738,142 downwards.
GAAAAAAGTGATTTGTGCAGTTCACCAAAAGGTCACAATAGCAACGAGTAGAAAGGAAACAATTACTGGCCAATAACAGTTGATGACACATGCGACGACAAAAAATAAGCATATTCCTTGTCCTAAGGGAAGATAACAACACGGTTGTGTTTGTCTGAAACGGTGTGAGAACGAGAATGCGATATGGAAAGTACGTCGGACGAACTACGTTTTGGGCAAAGAACTATGGAAGATCCACATGCAGCGACGTGGGAAGACGGGCAGTGGAGCAAGGTCAGAGGGGATACCTGGAGGTCGTCGGGATGTAACTAGGTGAGCGGCGGCGGGCGGAATCTGCGAGCAGGTGGCGTAGGCCCTGCCACGCCGGAGCTTGGTCAGAGAGAACGGCGTGTACCGCAGATTGGGACGTGCTGCCTCGGCGCAATCAAACGGAGAAACGATGCACTTCCTCCCTTTCCCCCAGCGGACGGGATGCGGCCGGATCAGTGACCAACGGTGAGAGAGAGAGAGAGAGGCCACCGCACTCCCTTTCCCCCGGCGGACGGGATGCGGCTGGATCAGTGACCAACGGTGAGAGAGAGAGAGGCCACCGCAACCTTGTGTGAGATACTCTGAAGAGAGACAAACCAGGCAGGCAGGCTCCATTGTATATAGTGAGCGGACTACCTTTTTCTCCATAAAAATCGTTTTACATTCTGTGTATGTGCCATTGAGCGCTATAACTTTATTTAAAAATAACGCGGCAACGCGTCAAGTCGAACTTTGTTTCGTGCAAGCGTGGTACACGGCCTCCCTAGGTAAACAACCGCTACAGGCGTTCAAATTAGCATGTGGGCTGCCATTTCGTAAAGAAATGAGCTCCACCGTGTACTCGTGCGGGTGTGGCTGGGCACGAAGCGTGAGTACGTGCACGGTGCACCTATTCTCTTCTTGTATACGCACACCACCTACGTGGGGTTGTGTGAGAGAGAGACAAACCTAGAGAGATATAGTGTGTGGGTTCTTGAGAGTTTTTTGGGGGGGGGGTCAATCAAAAAATGTAACATATGCAATGTGTGTGAAATAGAGTCCTGGATATAACATATATATAGAGGGGGCGATCCACGAGAAGAGAGTGGAGGTATCATCGGCTTGAGGTGTCCATAGAATCGAAGAGAGGGATGATGTGTGTGTGTGTGCGCGCGCGATCGATAAAGAGTGCCATCGAATTTGTGTGTGCCCACGTCAAAGATATAGAGTGGCTGGCCTACTGGAACATGAGATGGGACATGTGCAGTTTGTCTCTGTGGCATGGATACCTACCTGCAGCGCTCGACTATCGGTGTGTGGTGGGGGAAGAAGGAGGCCCAATTAACTATAGAGGTACAATGGCTGGTATATGTGTGGAGGAGGAGAGAGGCCTACCTCATGTATTAAGGAGATCGATCTGCCTCATGTATTAAGGGAGATCGATCGGCATCCATGCATATGTGCAGGAGAGGAATAAGGTTGGGAGAGAGACAGAGCTAGAGTGTTGGAGGGGGTGGTAGTGGAGTTGCTTCTAACAAATGGTGGGATAGGCTTGCTAGACAAACGGAGGGCACGCCCGCAATATCAATAAGAGAGGAGATGGCTGCTTGTTGTCTGTGCACGTGCGTGTGAGAGACGGGTTAGGAGGCATGCATGAATGATGAGGGGGGACGATGTGGCTGTGGTAAGCAGACGTAACTACATAGGAAGATCAATCGCCCTTTGTTAGAGAAAGGAGAGACATAACTTGTGAGGTACGTCGATCGATGGGGGGGTAGTTAAAGTCGATCTAGGTATATGTTGGGAGATCGATCGGTATACATGCATGTGTGTGTTAGAAGCAAATGAGGCACGAGGAGAAGGATAGAGAAGAGGGATCCATGTAGGAGGTGGTACGAGAGGCATACTATATCGAGGGGGGAGGAGTGTGCGAGTACGATAACGATGAAAAGAGTGGTGGGAGTGAGGCATGGACGGTGACAAGAGAAGAAGGGAAGCTTGTGTTTGTGCTAGGCACACCTGGCTAGAGAGGCATATCGATCGATGTGTGCCGTAAAGAAGGAGCTGGGGGGCCTAGACACACCGTGGGTGAACGACCTAAAGTGAAAAGACGAATTTGCGCGATGGAGCTAGAGAATGCTGAGGTAGGGTGAGAGGGATGCGGGCGTGTGCATGCACAAGAGAAAGTTAGCGCTAGCTACAAAGATAATAGGGTTGTGTGGGTGTAAAAGACGAACAGAGATCATATATACTTCATTATAAAAAGCGAATTCGGATATTTCAAGAATTTATCATAGTGTTTCAAACCGATGCATGTGTGAATATATATAACAGTGATACACATGGTGTGGTTATGAACATGTTATACTACATTTAATATATTTTATCTCTACTCATAAAAAAACAGAGTTGTTGATGATGGTGTGCCTGCCATCCTGCATTATAGGCCGTCCGATTTATATCTGGCGGATAGCAAGGAAACTATGATGGTTGAAGTTGGAAACAATCATGATTGTAGATTCTTATTGAAATAGAGAAACGAATTCAAATTTAGTTCGAATTGCAGCGGTAGTATAGACATTTGGAATGCACTAAAATGTTGGTATGAGTAGGTTACATGCATTATACAGCAAGCGAAAAAAATTAATCGGAGATAACATGGATTCATACTCCCTCCTTCCATCTATATAGGGCGTAATGAGATTTTTAAGACCGCCTTTGACTATTGACAAGATTAATTGTACATGACATGCACAATGTGAAAATTATATCATTGAAAGAACCTTTCACAGACGAATTTAACGGTGTGCTTTGTGTAAGTTGCATGTCATATATCATTGCTCTAATATTTGGTCAAAGTTAGCATCGAAAAATGCATTAGGCCCTATATAGATGGAAGGAGGGAGTAGCTTTGAATAGCATTTGTATAGTAAAACGGGGCAAGACTCTCTCTTTGTGTGGTGTGAATAGTTTTATTTTTTTTGTTTTCTTTTTGGTTGAGGGAAGTGCGAATTGATTTGGTACGTACAAGTACAATATTACTACACGTTAGGCTTGTCCCTAAAATTCAACCCGCGTCTTGTTATATCCCGAAAATTCAGATATCGTGCTCCCAAAATTTGCGCCTTCACAACCCGCGCCTTTCTATCCCGAAGTTACAACGCGCGCGAAAACTCCCTCCAGCTGCCAAATCCCGACACGCGAAATCCCCCTTCTAACCCTGAGCCGAAAGGGCCGCTAGTTCAAATCGGCGGGGGGTATTTTTGTAACACACCCTACATTTTGGACAAGCGCGTCCCTGAGTCATGCTTCACCCCCTCCCATCGCCCCCTTTTCGCCATTCGAAATCCCAGGCCGCCATAACCTCTCCGCTCCAGCCGCGAAACCCCACCCTCCTCCGTCCCCCACGTCACCGCTGCCCAGTCGGAGCCTCTTCCCCGACGACGTCGTCCACCGCAACAGCTCGACGTCCCTCGTCCACCTCCCCGGATGAGGATCCGTCGTCCATCTCGCCATCCCGCCAGTTCAGCCGCCCCGTCCTCCACCTCCAAGAAGCTGCTCCGACGATCGCCTCGTCTATCGCGGCTGCTCCATCCCCACAGCGCCGCCTTAACCAGCTCCACCGGAACCGCAGCATCCTCACCGACTCCTCGGACGAAGCCGAGGCCTACTCGGCGCCACCAAAGAGGTTGTACACTCATCGCATTGCACCTTCTCCTTAACTCAACCTCCCGGCGCCGACGGTGCTCCATCCCGCACCCCCATGGAGCGGCTACCTTGAAGTCGGCGCCGCGGGCGACATCTCCACGGTGGCTCTCCCCCAGTGCGAGGCCCCTTCGGCGGTGGCGTCCATACCAGCCGGATCTACTGCTGCTGCTCCGGCTCTCGCTCGCTCGGTCGCGCTGCTGCTGCTCCGGCTCTCGCTCGATCGCTCGCTCGCCCAGCTGCTGTGACACCCAAATTTTTTTTGGCTTTTTCAAACTTTTATTTGATTTGAGGGATGTTATTTAAGATTTTCTGAAGTACTCTCCCTCTCAAAATATTTTGTTTATGACAAGTGTTTCGTTTTGGATTCACCCAAGACTTGGTTTTTGGTCTTGGAGGTTTTCCCTTCTTATTTGGACTCAAAACCAAATGCTTTTCACTTGGAATTTTTTTTTTTGAAAAATCTTTTAAATAGCCCTATGGCATTTGGAGTGATCTTCTCCCCTTTTCAAAAATCCCTCTTGCCATGACCTAAGTGGAAATCCCCTCCCATAAGCCTTTCCCCATCTTTGGATCCTGATATACTTCAAATCCAGCAGTTTGAACCTCCCCATAAATTTCTCTTCCATTTATTTCTTATCAAAAATATTTCTGCCCTCTACTTTGGCTATGGGAGATTTACAAAGGGGCTACCATTTCTACTTTGAATTTTGCCTCCAAACCAATTCCCCTAGCTAGTCCTTTGAGCCCTCAACCAGGATCCATGAAGATCCACTGGTCTCCAGTTCAAATATTTTAAATTATTCTTGCTGCAAGTTTGGACCTCATTTGCCAAATTTGATGAAATTCATTTGAATTCTCCTCCTAAAAATCTGAGAAAATTCGGGCAGCCTCTGGGTGCATTGAGAGGTCACCTCACCAAGTCCCAGCTCCAGAAAAAAATTTCTTCATGCCAAATCATTTCGTCGAGCACTTGATGGGCACTGTTGCTGTCATGTTCAGTAAATTCAGATAAACAGTTTCAGGAACTACTGTCATTTTCTTCGGAGCCCGATGTCGATCTCGACAGTGCCGCGGTGGCGCCTTGCTCCCTGTCCCCTCCTTCTTATCCCTGTGCCGCACGATCTCCTGGAGGCTTGCGGGGTCGGCGACGAGCAGGAGGAGGTGCGCCACCCCGTGAGCGACGGCAGCGGCGGCTTTGTGGCTGCCAGAGAGAGGCGCAGCATGGACGGCGCCGTCCAGCGGCGCCCAAGCCACCGGAGGCCGCCGCGTGGCCACCCACTCGCCCGTGCGCGCTGACACCCTCGTCGTGAACTGCTAGGCGCGGAGCGCGCTCTCTGCCGCCGCCGTGCCCGTACGGCCGCCCCGTCGAGGACCGGCGCTATTACGCCAAGCCCGACCAAGGTTAGCGGGGGAACGGCACCAGTGAACCTCCCTGATGTTGCCTGGCCACTTAAACTCCCTGCCCAACCCCTGCCTCGCCGTAATTGCTCGCCGGAGCGATCCCGTTCACGGCCACCCCCTCGGATCACCTATAAATAGAGGCCCCGAGCTCGAACTCGAACCCACACCACCTCTACACACCTCCAATACCCCGCCAAGCCACTGGAAGAGCCCCGAGGGAGCCTTCTTCCCCAACTCCGGCCGCCTCAACCCGCCACGGGACCCAGCTCGATTCACTCCCGTGCGTGCACCCCTACCCCTCAGCTCTTGCCAGTAGCCTTCTAGTGCATCCACTCTGCTGACCCGCGCTTCAATTTGGAGTTTGCAGCACTCACCGGAGTTCTCCACCATCGCCCGAGCCACCGTCCGCCGGAGAAAGTGTCGCCGTCGACGTGGTGCTCTCCGACGACCAAGTCCACCACCCACCGATGCGGAAGAACACACTGAACCTCTTGGTACCCTCCGATCCCTCTATCTCGCCGCGGTTCAACGCCGGCGACCACCGCAGCCTTCGGGCGCCGGCGAGCTCCGTTGGCCGTTTTTAAACCTGACGTGTGGACCCCCCCCCCCCGTCAGCCTCTTTTCGTTCACCCGCGAACCGTTTTCTGAAAGCGCCTTCGGGCGGAGTGCGTTTCCTCTTTGGGCTGGCGCATTTCTTTCCGAACCGTTTTCTGTTTTCTCAGTTAAGTCCCTGGATCTTTTCTGTTTCATCACAGATTAGTCCCTGGACTAAAACCCTTATAACTTTTTAATAAAAGATGATTTTTGAGTGATTCTTTTTCTGTCAGTCTTGTATTTCCGTCTAGTTTTTTATAGTATTTATTTGGAAAAAATTTGGAACAAATTTTATGCACCCGATGATTTTCACGTTAGTGTACGTTTTTGCTATACCGTAGGTTCCGGAGGAGGTGACGGAGCCGCGAACTTCGCCGAGCTAGACTCCGACTTCTCCGAACCAGGCAAGCATGTTTGAACCTTCGATATGATAGGTGTTTTTGCATGTTTGCTTGAATGGTTTGTGCATGGCATATGAGCATCGGTGAGTATCTCGTTGCATGTAAGGCAACTATTCGTGTGTTCCGAAGTTACTGTGATCTCTGATGAGAGATGGCCTAGTCATGTGGTGACATGAAAGGCAGTAAGGTGGTATTGTTGTAGCATGCCAGCCTTGCGACATCCGATAAACTCCGACGTTAACGTGGACCGAGTCACGTTACCGTTCTTCCCCTTTCCGTGCTGCCACATGTTTTCTGCCAAGAATACGGTTTAGTAAGTTGTTAACCTCTTTCCGTGTACACACCAAATAGAGGGGCCAGGATGAGGGTTCCATGGCCCTGGATTAAAGCCAGTCATCCGGTCAGGGGGCATGGGTGTTTCCGGTTGGGACCGAGAGGGGGGCACCCCTTAGAGCGCGCGTATATAAATTTGATCCCATGCTACGCGAGGTTGTAGCCTCCCCGTCTCAATGTTTTTCTTGAACGCTGCCGAGGGTGATTCCTGGCATCGGAATGTTGAATGGGTGTGTACTGGTTAGATGTGTTTCTCCTAAAACACCGTAAATGGAACTAGTCCCTGTGACTACTGAAATCCGTTGGCTGTGGTTAAAGTACAAACTCTGCAGAGTCAAATCCTTCCGAGTCATCGTGTCCATGGTCAAAGACCGTGGCCAGTGTATCCATATCTATGTCAATCCTCGTGGTAAATCCCCGGTGAACAAGCTTGAGTGGTATACCCGTTTGAATTGTTATTCCTGTGGATGGACTAACCTTTATTTTATCACGTATCAGAATATTCCCTTGTTGTGATATTAAATTCATGAGCTACTAGATTATTAGTTGTGAATATAAGCCCTTTATGTGATGTCGCTCAGACGTCCGACTGTGGCATGCTTGTTATTTACTTTCAATATAAGCCCTTTATGTGATGTCGCTCAGACGTCCGACTGTGGCATTCTTGTCTTTTACTTTCAATATAAGCCCTTTATGTGATGTCGCTCAGACGTCCGACTGTGGCATTCTTGTCATTTACTTTCGATATAAGCCCTTTATGTGATGTCGCTCAGACGTCCGACTGTGGCATTCTTGTCATTTA
>NC_057814.1:92707191-92730655 GCF_018294505.1 Triticum aestivum | reverse complement strand
TGTGGCACTCTTGTTATTTACTTTTGATATAAGCCCTTTATGTGATGTCGCTCAGACGTCCGACTGTGGCACTCTTGTTATTTACTTTTGATATAAGCCCTTTATGTGATGTCGCTCAGACGTCCGACTGTGGCACGCACTGTCATTTATATTCTATTATAAGCCCTTTATGTGGTGTCGCCTTGACGCCCGACTGCGGCATTGTTATTCTTTTTGTATCCCTTCGAGGAGTCATTCAGACACTCGATTGGCCCTCAGTATTACTTTGGGATTTCGGGAGGACTACCGCCCGACTTCTCTTTTACTTCCCATGCATTATTATCTCAATGTCTGAGTGCGCTTGTAAATCTGTTCATATGCATCATGTTTACATTTGTTATATCTTATGTCCGAACTGTCTTGCGAGTACTTTCATAGTACTCACCTGGCTTGTTGATTTGGCCAGATGTTGACGAAGGCGATCTCATGGATGAAGAGTTTGATAGTGAGTCCGACGCCTAGAGGAATCCCAGTCAGTCCCGTGCGATCCTGGATTTTGGTCGCTTGTATCATATACGCTTCCGCCACCCACAATAAGTATTCTCGAGCCTCACTCCGACGCTCGAAGAGCTATTAGTTTCAGGAGTCATATCACCCACTTCGCTGTGATATTTCCACCACTGCTTTTATCGTGAGTTAGTAGTTATGCCACCCTATCCGCCTTTATGTGTTATTGGCGTGTTTGTAATATATTGTTGAGCAGTCTCCACTCAACCTTGTATTATATTCAGTACTCCTGGTATTTTCTTCTGTGATCAAGATTTTGTCTACCAGTAAGAAGGATTCTTCTCTACTGGTCCGTAAAAGGGATCGATTTCTCAATAAATATTTTTATTGGGAAACCGGTCGTGACAGCTGCTGCTGCTGCTCTTCCCCTCGCTCGTGCTGCTGCTCTGCTCTGATTAAGCCACACTTCAGTCGACTGAACCGACTTTTGGGTCAGTCGATTTTTAGGGGTTGGGGGGCTCGCCGGAGTTAAGGAAGAACCACCCACAGCAGGGACGGGGGCTCGCCGGAGAGGTACCCCACTATCTATCTTAGGGTTCATGGTGGGGGCGGGGGGGCTAGAGGGCTGGCCGGGGCGGCGGTGGTGAGTTGTTTCAGGGCGGCGAGGTGGCGCTGGGGCTGGCGGTTCGGCCGGTGGTGGCTGGCGGCTCGGGGGTGCAGGTTGAAGATGAACTGCAGGCCCTCCCTAAACTACGTGTCAAGTGCCTCTCTGCTACCATTGCGTTCAGTTTCGACAGTAGCATTCAGATTCCACAGTAAATTTCAGTTTCGACAGTTAAGTTCAGAGTCAACAGTTTTTACCTCATCTGTTGTAGTCAGGTGGTTTTTGGTGATGTTAATTTTACATCCATTTTACATCATCTATTGGAGATGCTATTAGAATCCCACTTGAGATTGACGATGTCTGTCTTGTGCTGCTTCAGCCTTGACGTCTTACGGCTCACCGGAGCTGCTCCAACGACAGAACGATCCATCACAACAGAGCAGTGCCCTGGACGCCATCTACAGATTCCTCAGATCTTCCTCCACACCTCCGACAGCCACCTCTGCCTCAACTGCTTCAGCGACCAACCCAATGATGCTGAGGTCGACACGGCTACGGCAAAGAGGTTGTACACTTGTTGCATCACTTATTACTATACATTCACGTCGATCCATTAGGGCTATTTTGGTTCAACGGAAAAACGTCGATCCACTGGTTGTTACCATCACTCTAAATTTCTGCATGCTCTCCTTACATAATCTCACCATATTTTTTCGTATGCATGTCAGATATTGTACAAAGTCATGCTGAACATGTAGAGAAAAAGAGAAGAGTTTTGCGCGGCAATACAATGTCATGCAGACATCGCTCCATGCTGGGTTCAATGGCAAACCCTCCCCACCCATCTCCAGATTGTAATCCAGAGGAAGATATCTGTTCTGAGGCGGATTCAGACGCCGCTGACCACTCCTATTTACCCCCCAAGGTGTTTGCTCTACCTTGGCATGATGATGTTAGTCATATCATGCATATGTTGCCTTGCAGTGCCTACTTTTGACATCATATATGTCATCTGCTTAGTTTAGACATGTTCTGTAATGCCACCTGTTTAGTTTCTATATCATATATGGGAATTATGTAGTCTCATGTCTTTTAGCCAGCCATAATATATGTGAAATGTGCAATGCCATCCTGTTTAACCAGGCATCATATGTTTGAATGATATCTTGCCCATCCTTTTCTTCATTACATTTCCATTTGTCGACAATGTTTGTACATTAAACTACTCTTCCTGTGAATCAGCCATTTGGATGGGAGATGGAAAAATCTGGAGTGAAAACAAGGCCTTCAGAGCAGACAGTGCTACCTGTCGAAGCAGATCTCTTGTTGGGTCCTGATAGCTCCTCAGAGATGGATTCAGAGACAGATGACCAGTCCTATTCCCCCACTGAGGTGTATGCTCTAACTTGGCACGGTTATACTGCTCATATCATGCATACGGTGTCTTGCATTCCATAGTTTAGACATCATATACACAATATTCAACACCATGTTCTTAGTTCAGACATCATATCGAATGCCCTCTGTTTAGCATATAAATCACATATGTGAATTAAATGATGCAATCCTGATTACTTAGATAACATGTAGGTGAATTATGTCATGCGATCCTGTTTAGTTATTCATCATATCTTTGAATTATGTTATGCTATGCTATCCAGTTTAGATAGACATCATATATGTGAAATTATGTCATGCTATCCGTTTTAGTTAAACAATATACATGTCAACTATTTCATGCCCTCTTTTTTCCACACTATCTATTGCATCTGTCTCTCATACAATGTCTGTACATTCAACTATGTTTCCTGTTTATCAGCCATTTGAATTGGAGCGGGTGATGCCAGTATCTAGCGGACTAAAAACACAGTCTTCAAATAAAACAGTGCTACCTCTTGGTGGAGATAGCACCCCGGTTCTACATGCACAAGAACCAGCCCTACCACACATAACCCAAACTCTCGCAGATTATACCCCTACTGCGATGGACAGAGAACCAGCTTCACCCAATCTAACCCCAACCCCAGCCGATAGTAACCCAGTTCCTGTTGACACAGCACCATCTCCACCACAGAGCTCCCAAACAAGAGCAGTTAGTAAGGCAGCTCCAGTGCCCAAAGGGCCAGTACTATCACGGCGAACCCCAACTCCACCAGTTAGTACGCCTATTCCTGTGGAGGAAGCACAACCAGCTAGTCATAGTTTAGCATCTATCGCATTTGATGTTGTTAAATCATATGTGCGTATCTTCCCATCTTGGAAATATTATACTGAAGATGAAGGAAAATGCCAGTTGCAGGTGTTTGTCCAGGAGTTATGTGTAAGTAATGTTATTCATGGCTATTACTTTGCTTCGTCCCATACATCCTAACTCCATGATGGTTATAATACAGCAAATTTTCCCATTTTTCTCTATAGAGAAGGACCGATTTGGAAACTCAGGATGAGGTAACCTGTGCTAATACCTCTGCTATCTTCAAGAATGCTTGGTGGTAGTATTGGAATTACCTGAAGAAAACATACTTCATCGGCAAAGAAACTCATCAAATTCCCTTACGTTCTCCTGAGACACATTTACTGGACGATGACTGGGAACGCCTTGTTCTGTACTGGTCCCGAACCAAGAATGTGGTAAGGTCTATGAGCTCATTTTCTATTTTTAAGTATTATATTCTTGCGTCTTACTGTACTCTGTTCATGTAGAACAAGTGCCTAAACCTTAAGAACAACTGTTCTAATTTAAGATTCCGTTGCTATCATAGTTCAAAAAAGCGTTAGGCGTTAATTGTGCATTTTGCCACCGCCTTGCGCTTTACTGACCAAAGCGCATGCTTATGTGCAGTTATGCACAGATTAAGCGTAGTTATGCACAATGCGTTTCGCCAACGCCTAGAGCCTAGGCACGCTTAAGCGCTCGCTTAGGCGCGCCTTTTTTAACTATGATTTCTATCGTGCATACTGCTTTGCTCTTGTATCACTGTATTTACTCATACAAACTTATTTTTAAATTGAAGGATCCAATCAAAACTTCAATGGCACAGCAGGTATGTTCACGCATGTTTCTTTAACAGGCTTGCTCTTATCAGTAGCTCTGTTGATTTCAATTTCAATTGTGTATACAGTTGACTTCTCATATCATGCACATTACTAGCATCACAACAGAGCCAATAGTGTTGTTGTACATGTAGACCCGTGGTACCCATCTGAAATCTTGTTGTGCCGTGTAGTTTCCCACGCTTTGTATTCTTTCACTGCTGCTTTGTCTTGAACTGATATGATTTGAACCGTGTCTCTATTTTGATTTGGCAAGACAATGCAGTGACCATAGGACATAGATATATGTTTGTTTGATGCTTTTATTATGTACTAGTACTTGGCAATAGAAGACTAGGTAGTTTAATCCTGTCCACCTTACTAATGAACTGGTTCACCGAAATGAGTTTCATATACTAGTACATGCTAAACTTGTTATGTGTCTGCTTGTTTCTTCTTTTAGAATGCTGACAGAATATTGGGGAAGAGTGCCTTATTAAGCAATGGTAAAGGAAGTAATGCAGATAAGGTTCAGGATAGTGACACATCCTTGTTGGTCTCCAACAAAGCTGATAAAACAGCTAAGGAAGACTATCTTGAAGACAGTGAGACAACCCCAAAGTCCTGTCTTGGTTTAGTGTTTGAGTTACTGGCCACTACCGCTTGCACAAGCTATTCAAACTCACTGTCTGAATCAGTTCGGTTTCTTGGGTCTCAACTACAAGCTGAAAGACATCGATCAGCTGTGCTGCGACAAGAAGCGGAAGGACTGCGGAAGTTCCTGGAGCATTCAGATGCATACTTTCTGTCGAGTGGTAGGTGCGACATATGCCAACGGGTGGCTTATCATAGTGGGTGCCAGTGAGACGTCGCCGGTGCCTGGAAACGGGATGAGGCGAAGACATGCACGCCGGCGAATCTTACCCAGGTTCAGGGCTCTCCAAGGAGATAACACCCCTAGTCCTGCTCTGCGGGGTCTCCGCATGATCACTAGACCAGAAAGAGTAGCTACAAACGCTCCTAGAGCTGTTGGGTTCAAGGGAGAAGAAGAACAAGGCTAGCTCTTGCTTCTCTCTCTCTGGTGGGTGTGTAATGCTAAGAAGCCAACCCTTTGCATGGGTGCCCCGGGGGGTTTATATAGGCCTACCCCCCGGGGGTACAATTGTAATTCGGCTGGGCACTGGTCCCAGCCGTCAGTGTCTACGCTCGTCGGCTTCTCCGCCGGCCGTTGGGGCCCGCCGACTGGTGGGTCCCGCTGGCTGCCGGCCTCTTGGTCGACAGGCCGGCCCCACCGCCTAGGGTCTTGTCGGCGGCTGCTTACAATAGCCTCGCCCCTGATGACGAGGGCTTCGTCGAGGTAGGCGTGGCTACAGTGTGCCGCCTCGAGGGCTCTCGCTGTAGCCTTACCTCGTCTTGTCTCCTTAATGTGGCACATGCTTCGAGGGAGGGGGTAGCCGGCTTCTGGGGGCCGGCTATGCCCTTGGCCGACTGGGGGAGGCCAGGCCGCCTTCGCGCCTCTCTCTGGCTGAAGGGGCCCGCCGCCCGTGGGCCGTACTGGCGTCTGTCGTGGGTGACGTTGAGGCCAGCAGGGCTACAGTGCCTAGTCGGACGGGAGATGGCCGTCCCGTACGGCGTCCTGTAGCCATGCCTGCCTCGGGCTTCGGGGGTAGTGGGCCGCGCTGTGGACACACCCCGTCTTGTCACCGTTATGTGGGTGTAGTTTTGGTGGGTGCAGTCTTGGCCGGCTTCTTGGAGTCGGCGTTCTTCGTGGCCGGCTCTGGGGAGTCGGCGTTCTTCATGGCCGGCTCTGGGGACTCGGCATCCTTTATGGCCGGTTTCCCGGAGTCGGCCACCCCGTGGTTATCTTGGGGGGAGGTTGCTGAGGATGGGTCGCCTTCTGAGAGTCGGCTTCAGAGGTGGCCGGCCGGGGAAGGCGGCCCAATGCTTGAAATACTTGCAGGCCCAAATGGCCTGATAATTTTTGGAATAGCCAGGGGCAGTCGGTTAGGCTACCCGTGGCTATTTACTCCGACAGTAGTCCCCGAAGCTGATTGGGCTTCGTGGTTGGGTAGAAGTCGAGAAGCTCGATCAGCTTCCTATCTTGACAAGCCGGCAGCTGGGAGCCGGCTTTGGTTAGGCGCGTCGTCTTGGCCAAAAATTTCGGAGTCGGAGGGCGGGAGCTCGCCAGCGCGTGCATCGGGCCGCGGGCCGGCCACTTGCCGCCTGCGAACCACGTGGCCTCTCTAGGCTAAAAAGCCTGCCAGCCCACGCGCGCGACGGGACGTCGCCGCAGGGCGGGGGCCCGCCACGCCCACGCCTGGGCCCAGGCGTGGATTCTCTGCAGCCCGAAACCACCCGCACGTCTCCCTGCGGTAGTTTCGTCACGCCTTTAGGGCGCAATAATCGCGAGGCATGGGGGGAGTGGGTGCAGTTAATCCCACGTCTCACCCCACGTCCGGCCTCCCCAGCTTCACCTTGTGAAGCTATAAGTAGGGGGAGGGGGAGGGCGGCAGGCTCTCGCACGCTCCTCCTCTTTCCACCATCTTCTTCCTCCTGCCGTTTCTTCCAACAGCGCCTCGCCGCCGCGCTCTTCCACTACTCGTTCCTCCGCCGCCGCGCTTGTTTTCGCCATGCCTCCCGCCACGGAGCAGTATGGCGGGGATTGGGATGGCTCCAACTTCCATGAGGATCACGTCGAATTCCTCCGCAAGACGCGGCGGCTGCCCGGCGCGGACAAGGTGGAGGTCCGTCTCGCGCCGGCGAAGGAGATTACGCCGGAGCCGCGGGAGGGCGAGCGGGTGGTCTTCCGCTCGCATTTCTTGCGCGGCATCGGCCTGCCCGTGAGCGCCTTCTTCCGCTCTTGGCTCGAGTTCTACCAGCTCCAGCCGCACCACCTCACCCCGAACGCGATGGTGCTGCTGTCTGCCTTCGTCACCCCGTGCGAAGGCTACCTTGGCGTCCTCCCTACCCTCGAGCTCTGGGGGGAGTTCTTCTAGTCCAAGCTAGGCACGCGCATGCAGGGCGTGCCGGCTTAGACTGGCGCCTTCATCGCGATGCGGAGGGTGGCTGCCGACAACCCCTTCCCCGTCATCACGCTGATCCAGTCGGTGAAGTTATGGAAAAAGTTGTACTTCTACGTCAGGAACGTCGCTCCGCAGGGCGACTACGTCAACCTGCAGGCTTGCGTAGCCGGCCCACCGGCGGGCAGGCGGCCCCAGTGGTCCTACCGGGCCGTGACGCTGACGCCGGCTGGGACCGCAGCTGTCGCCCGAGTGCGAGCGATGACCCAGTCGGAGGGCTTGTCGGGGTCCGACCTGCTGGCCGCCTTCGTCACGTGCCGGGTTCTTCCGCTCTAGAGCCGCCCTCATCTGATCTATCAGATGAGCGGCCAGCTCGATCCAAGCCGGATGTGTGCCAAGGACATGCTGCACGACGAGGTGGCCTATATGGTGAACTACCTTGCGAACTGCAAACTCTCCGAAGAGTGGTAGTTCGGCAAGGAGCCATATTGCCGAGCCAATCCGCCGCCTACGGTATGTTCTCCTTGTCTCTTCTTCTTCTCTCAGTTTTGTTGCCGAGTTCCTTTTGGCCGACTCTGACTAGTCGGCTTGTTTTCGACAGAGCCCTCTTCTTCGGCCTGCGGGCGGGTCGGACGCGGAGCGCCAATTCGCCCCCGACCGGTCGAAGCACGATCTGGAGGACCCCGACTTGGGGGGAGCCGCTATGGACGACAACACCGACCCAGGTGGTGGCCAAGCCGGCGGCGAAGCAGGCGGCTCCGGGCACAGAGTCACCTTCGACGACTGGCCGGACGATGACGAGGCCGAAGTCGTCCCGCGCCGTCAGCCGGCATCTGGCCGCGGCGCGGGTTCCTCCGCTGCACTGCCTGCTCGGGGCGGCGGGCAAAAGCGTCGCGCCGCACAGGGTTTGTTCGGCAGCCGGACGAAGAAGCCGAGGGGCGGGGCGGCGGCGACCAGGCGGGAGGAGGCGGCCGCGAAGGCGGCTCGCTTCCGCAAGACGGTGAAGCAACCACAGGCGGTGTCGGCATAAGTTCAAACTCCTTCGTGTACTCTTTTTTCTTTCTTTTCTCTGGTGGTTCCTGAATCCTTGTCTTTTTCTCCAAACAACCAGAGCTCCATTGTCGCTCGAGCGGGCGGCTGCCGCCTCCGTCGTTGAGTCGCCGAGGGGATCTGGGAGCACCACCCGCCGCGTGGACCCCCGTGCCGACCTTCAGGCGGCGACGGAACGGAATGCGCGGGAGGTGCGGGAGGAGCGGGAGGCGCGGGAGGCGGAGGCACGGAAGGCGGCCGCCGCCCAGGCGACGCAGGAGGATGAGGCGGCGAAGGCGCGCGCCGACGCCGCAGCCAAGGCCCAAGCGGAGGCTGCAACTGCGGCGATGGCGGAGGGGGGCCTTGTTGGTAACCCCACTGCGCGTCGCAGCGCCAGGGGCCCCGGAGCCCCCGCCAGAAGAAGCCGGCGGTGACCAGCCGGGGCTGGAGAGGGACGTCGTCGTCGTCATCCTGGAGAGGGCGCCGGTGCCGACCCCGCCGGCTGGGACGGCTCAAGGTGGCCGGCCTGATCTGCCGCCTGCGCAGTCGGCGGGGGGCGAGCCGGCCGCGAGGACTGAGCTGGCGGTCCGGATGCCGCCGAGCCGGCGCGCGGGGAAGGCTGCGTCGGAGCCACAGAAGGCTGTGTCGGAGCCGCAGCCGGCCGCGGGCTCCAGCTCGTCGGCCCAGGACGTGGAGGTGGCCAGCGCCACCTCGGGGTGGACGCCGGGCGGAGGGATGGCCGTGATGAACGTGGCCGCGCAGGACGTCCGGACCCGGCTCCAGGCCCAGGCTACGGTGCTGAGGCAATACACCGACGAATTCCTTGCGACACGGGCGGCCATCCGAGTTAGTCTTCTTATCTTGCTTCTTCTTGATCTTGGTTTCTTCTGTGGGGGCGCGTCAGCGCACCCACTGGGTGTAGTCCCCGAGTTCCGAGTCGGCTGCTGAGCAGGCGGCTTGGAACTTCTTAGTGGATTTGGCTTTTGCTATTCTTGTTCTTACTTTGATCTTCTGCCTGTCTTGCAGGACTACCACAATCTTCGTGCGGCTGCCTTCAACTCCCAGGCTCGGGAGCTGACCCAGAAGACCGCCGGCCTAACTGAGAGCCGGGGTAAGTGCTTTGTTCTTTGTCTCACGTGGGGGCGCGTCAGCGCACCCACTGGGTGTAGTCCCCGAGATTCGGGCCGACTGCTGAGCAGTCGGGTTGGATCTTCCTTGACGACTTCCTATTATTGTTTCTTCTTTTTCTGCCGTCTCTGCAGCGGCCAACGCCGGTCTGAGGGCACAGCTGGGAGAGTCTCAGACTGCCCTTCGTGCCAAGGAGGCCGAGCTTGCCGCCTTGGTGCAGGAACGTGACCGCCTGGCCAAGAAGTTGGCCGACCAGGAGGAGGGCCACAAGGCGGCTCTGAAGGCGGTGCAGGACCGTGAGGCCACCATCCAGGCCGAGTACGAGACAGAAGCGGCTGGCTGGGCTGAAGCAAGGCAGACTCTGATCAATGGCTATGGTCAGATCGAAGATCTGGTTGACGGTAAGCCGCCTACTTCTTCGTCCTTTCTTGCCGTCTGCCGCTTTTGGCTCGTTTTTTGACTTGGTGTTTTCTCTTCTTTCTCTTTCTTTCTTGCGCAGAGTACTTCCCTGGCTACTCTACCGCCGCCAACCAGATCATCGAGGCCCGCCGCTAAGCGCGAAGGCAGGCTGGCTTCAAGATCGCACCGAGTGCTGGCCGTTCGCTGGAGGAGCAGCTCTTGGCGATCCAGGCCCGTCTCCAGCCGGCTCACCAATTGCTCCGTCGGCTTCAGCGTGCCGGGGCGCAAGTATTGGCTGCCCTCTGGCCCGGCAAAGTGGTTCCTCGCACCCCCAGTCGGACTGCCGACTGGCTGGAGGTGGCAGTCGGCCGCTTTGAAGCCTGGAAAGCCTCGGCGGCTCGGTCCGGCGCCAGGCGGGCGCTGGAGTTCGTCAAGGCCTGGTACCCCGGCCTGAGTCTGGACCAGCTGGCTACCTGGCGGCGGCAAGCCGACACGGAGCTGGAGCCGGCGCGGCCGGCTATCATCCGGCGGGCTTCGGCGGTCGCCGACTACACCGACACCAGCGTCTTCGCCCCTGAGGTGGATGACAACGGCGTCGCCCAGCCGGAGGAGTGGTTCGGGCTGAACCCGGCAGACGGTGAGGACTCGGCGGAGGAGATCGACTCCAGCGACGAGGGCGAGGAGGAGGAGGAGGGTGAAGACGCCGAGCCGGATGGTGGAGCGGCCGACCAGCCTCAGCCTGGCCGCGCCTCCAGCACCGCGTCACCCGCGGGTGCGTCGCCTGCCACTGGTGGTGACCCAGCCGAGACCCTCTAGCCGGCCACTCCTTCAGCTGGCGACGCCATCTCCACCGACCAGCCTGGCTCCCGCACCGCGCCTTGGTCTAGTCTGCTATCTTTTGTTTTCCTGTCTTGTCACTTTTGGAACAATTTTCTGTTAAGTCTGCACAATTCCACCCACTGGGGGTGTATTCGAACTATGTCGATTGCCGGCCTGTTGGGGGCTTTATATGTATATATAACTTATGCATGGATTTGGCTTTTCCTTGTTCTTTGCTTTTCATCCTTCTGCTATTTCCTTTGCCGCCCTCCCTTGGTTGCCGCCTCCCTAGACAGACAGTTGCTCTGCAATCTGTTGCTGGAGAAGTGCTTGGCCGATTGGGAGGGCAAGTACTCTAGCTTTGTTGGATTAGAGCTAAGTGTTTAGGAAGCCGGCCAGCCGGCTGTTCTGGCAGCCGGCAAGCGTGGTTGGAGGCCATCTTTTTGCTATATAAGTTCGTTGGTCCTTAGCCGTTTTTCGTGTGGGCATCCTTTCTGCCTTGTCTCTTGCTAGTCGGACAGTCGGTACTTCGAGCTGCGACTTTCAACAAGAGAGCACTCGGGAGCCGGCACACTACTTGTCTGACTTCAGGTAGAACTTTTAATATAGCTCAAGGCGGCCAGTCCCCGGGCCGACTGGTCGAACCCGGTGCCAGACAAGAAATCAAATTTAATGATACATTCGTGGATATGACACTCGTCATTCATAGATAAATAATGGCAGTCCCCGGGTACTGTTCAGGGGGCCTGTTGGTTTGTTCTTAATACAAAAGGGTAGCATGATACATACTGCTTTCAACTGTAAAATCTTCTCAGGAGGTTCGCGTTCCATGGTCGCTCCGACTCCTTGCCGGAGTCATCTCTCTTGCGTGCTCTTGGTTTTTGCGCGTCGATCAAGTAGTAGGAGTCGTTGCCTAGTGCTTTGCTGATGACGAAGGGGCCTTCCCAAGGGGCCGAGAGCTTGTGCTGGCCGGCTGTTTGCTGGATCAGCCGGAGCACAAGGTCGCCCTCTTGGAAGGATCTTGGCTTGACCTTGCGGTTGTGGTAGCGGCGCAGCCCTTGCTGGTAGATGGCGGACCGGCTGAGTGATAACAGCCGGCCTTCTTCTAGTAGGTCGACGCCGTCTTCTCTTGCTTCCTTGGCCTCCGCCTCCGTGTACATGGTGACCCGAGGTGAGTCGAACTCGATGTCGATTGGGATGACAGCCTCGGCACCATATACAAGGAAGAGCGGAGTGAAGCCGGTTGACTTGTTGGGGGTAGTGCGCAGACTCCAGAGGACAGCCGGCAGCTCATCGAGCCAGCAGCCGGCCGATCGCTCCAGTGGTACAACCAGTCGAGGCTTGATGCCGGAGAGGATGAGTCCATTTGCTCGCTCGACCTGGCCGTTTGACTGCGGGTGGGAAACGGACGCTAAGTCCAGTCGGATGCCCTGCGTCGCGCAGAAACGTGCCAGTGCTCCTTTGGCAAAGTTTGTGCCGTTGTCGGTGATGATGTTGTGCGGTATGCCGTACCGAGTAGTGATGTCGGTGATGAATGTTACGGCAGTCGGCCCGTTCAGCTTCTTGATCGGCTTCGCTTCGTTCCACTTTGTGAACTTGTCCATGGCGACAAGTAGATGTGTCAAGCCGCCGCGGGCTGTCTTGATAGGGCCCACCATGTCCAGTCCCCAGATGGCAAAGGGCCAGGTGAGGGGAATGGTCTTGAGTGCAGAAGCCGGCAGGTGTTGCTTGGAACTAAAGACTTGGCATCCTCTGCAGCTCTTGACTATCTCTTTGGCATCTTCCAAGGCAGTCGGCCAAAAGAAACCATGGCGGAAAGCCTTGGTCACAAGTGATCTTGAGGCTGCGTGGTGGCCGCATTCGCCTTGGTGGATATCCTTGAGGATTGCCACTCCTTTTTCTGGCTCGACACAGCGCTGGAAGACTCCAGTGATGCTGCGCTTCACAAGCTCTCTGTTGATTATTGCATATGCTCCAGCTCGTCGTTGCACTAGTCTTGCTGAGATCTCATCGGCCGGCAGCTCTCTGCTGACTAGGAACTTGAGGATGGGCTGGGCCCATGATGGAGCTGTGACTTCTTCTTCTGTTAGTGTAGCCACCATGACTCGGGTGGGTGGGTTGGGTGGCGTGGAGTTGGAGTCGGCCACCGCTTCTTGCGTTGCTGCAGTCCCCGGGCCGGCTGCTGCAGTCCCCGGGCCGGGTTCCGAAGTCCCCGGGCCGGGTGCGACTACGGCAGTCCCCGGGCCAGTTGTCGAAGTCCCCGTGCCGCCTGCGGGGTTCCTCCAGTCGGATCCGGCTGCATCTGGAACAGACGGTACAAAGATTGAGTCCGACTCTGGAGACGGCTTGATGGGCGGCTTGAGGAGGCGCTGGAGGGAGACGCCAGTCGGTATGGCTTGTCGGGTGGAGCCGATCCGTGCTAGGGCATCTGCTTGGTCGTTGTCGGCCCTTGGCACGTGAAGGAACTCGCACCCATCGAAGTACCCGCTGATCTGCTGGACGAGGAATCGATAGATCACCATGTTCGCGTCCTTGGCGTCCCAATCGCCAGACGACTGCTGGACCACCAAGTTTGAGTCGCCGTAACACAGGATCCGGCGTATGCCGAGCTCTTTGGCTAGCCGGAGCCCATGTACGAGCGCCTCGTACTCGGCCACTTTGTTGGAGGCGGCAAAGTGGATCTGCAGCGTGTACTTGAACTTGTCGCCTTTGGGAGATGTGAGGACGATGCCGGCTCCCAAGCCGGTGCGCATCTTGGACCCGTCAAAGTGCATCCGCCAATGGGTAGAGTCGGGAGCCGGCGGTAGGTACTGGGTCTCGGCCCAGTCGACGAGGAAGTCGGCCAATGCTTGGGACTTGATGGCGGTGCGGGGCTGGTAGAAGATCGTGTATGGCGCCAGTGCAATGGCCCATTTAGCCACCCGGCCGGATGCATCCCGGCTGCCTATGATCTCGGCGAGCGGGGGGTGCACACGACCGTGATGGGATGCTCTTGGAAATAGGGCTTCAGCTTCTTGCCGGCGAAGTACACCCCATAGCACATCTTCTGGTAGTGCGGGTAGTTCTGCTTTGAGCTAGATAGCACTTCGCTTAGATAGTACACCGGCCTCTGGACTAGCTGGGCTCGGCCTTCTTCCGGGCGCTGGACCACAACAACAGTACTGACCACTCGGCTAGTCGCGGCGATGTAGAGGAGCATGGGCTCCTTTTCAGTCGGCGCTGCGAGGACATGCGGAGTGGTCAGCATTTTCTTCAACTCATGGAAGGCTTGGTCGGCTTGGTCATTCCACTCGAAGTGAGTGGACTTCTTCATGAGTCGGTACAGGGGGAGAGCCTTCTCTCCTAGTCGGCTGATAAAGCGATTCAGGGAGGCCAAGCACCCGGTGAACTTCTGCACATCTCGCAGTTTGGTGGGAATCTCCATCCTCTCGATGGCCTTGATCTTTAAAGGGTTGCACTCGATGCCGCGTTCGGAGACCAGGAAGCCTAGCAGCTGGCCGGCTGGTACTCCGAACACGCACTTCTCGGGGTTGAGCTTGATTTGGAATCGGCGCAAGTTGGCGAATGTTTCTTTCAGGTCTTCTAGCAAGGTGCCGCGCTTCTCTGTCTTCACCACAATGTCGTCTACATAGACGTGGGCATTTCTACCGAGTTGTTTCAAGAGGCATTTCTGCATGCAACGCTGAAAAGTGGCACCGGCATTCCTCAAGCCGAATGTCATAGGCAGGTAACAGAAAGCTCCAAATGGTGTGATGAAGGCAGTCTTCAGGCGGTCTGCTGGGTCCAACTTGATCTGATGGTACCCTGAGTAGGCATCCAAAAAACTCAATAGCTCGCATCCGGCTGTGGAGTCTATCACTTGGTCAATCCGTGGCAGAGCAAACGGATCCATGGGGCAGGCCTTGTTCAGGCTGGTGTAGTCTATACACATACGCCACTTGTTATTCTTCTTCAATACCAGAACTGGGTTGGCAAGCCACTCTGGAAAAAACACTTCCATGATAAAGCCAGCGGCAAGGAGCCGGGCTATTTCTTCTCCTACGATTCTTCGCTTCTCTTCGGACAGTCGGCGGAGGGGCTGCTTGACCGGCTTCGCGTCAGCTCGGACATGTAATTTGTGCTCGGCGAAATCCTTCGGGACACCCGGCATGTCCTTTGGGGACCATGCGAAAATGTCTCGATTCTCACGGAGGAAGTCGACGAGCTCGCCTTCCTATTTACTGTCCAAGTTCGCCCCAATGACAGCGAACCTCTCCGGATTCTCCGGGTCCAGAGGTATCTTCTTCGTCTCTTTGGCAGGCTGGAAGGAGCCCTGCGCATCACAATCTTTGGGGTTGGGGGACAGGGCCGGCTGCTTGCCGGCCATGGCCACAACCCGCTCCAGCATCTTCTTCTCTTCTGCCACTACGAGGAACTCGGCCAGCCGGCTACTGGCCATGGCGCACTCGATGGACTTCTTGTAATCGCCGGCTACCGTGATGATCCCCTTTGAGCTCGGCATCTTCATCTTCAGGTAGGCGTAGTGGGGCACAGCCATGAACTTGGCCAGAGCAGGTCGGCCAAGCAAAGCATGGTAGGGGCTCTCCAGATCCACTACTTCGAACCAGATCGCTTCTCGGCGAAAATGATCTTTGTCTCCGAAGAGAACATCCATTTTAATCTTGTCGATTGGGGAGCAAGACAAGCCGGCGACGATACCATGGAACACGGTTCGGCTTGGCTTAAGCTGCTTCGCCTTGATGTTCAGCTTCTCCATGGTATCGCGATACAGTATATTGATACTGCTTCCGCCATCTATCAGGACGCGGGAGAACCGGGCAGCTCGCCTCCCCGTCGCAAGGGTGACATCCAAGACCAGTGCATAGGAGCCAGGGGATGGCATCACCTCTGGGTGGTCGGCCTGGCTCCAGCTGATTGGCTTCTCTGACCAGTGCATGAACTCGGGAGCGCTAGAGGTGACTGCATTGACCTCTTGATGCTGACGGCGCCGACTACGCTTGTCATCTGCTTGGCTGGTGAAGATGACGTAGGCGGCGTGTTCTTTAGGGAACTCATCTTGGATGGCTCCGACTGCCGGCCGAGCCGCCGGCTGCTGGGTGGCTGGAGGCGGCGGGCCGAGAGGCGGAGGCGGCAACAACCCTTCGCCCTTGGAGATTCGGGTGAGCCAGTGGCATTTTCAGGTCGTGTGGTTGGACGGCTTCGCGCCGCTGTGGAACTTGCAGGGGTCGTCGAGAGTCTGCTCGTAAGAGAAAGCCGGCTGCCAAGCCGGCCTGCCACCCTTCTTGGGAGCAGGCCGCTCTTCGGGCTGCTCATCTTCAACTATGGCCACCTGCCGACTGGTGGAAGTCGGCATGGGGGCCTTGCGCTTGTGATCGTTCTGGTAAGGGCGCCGATTGGGGTCGCCAGCCGGCGTCTTGGGAGCCAGAGCAATCACCTTCCCAGAGGCGTCTACTCGAAGCTCGGTCTTCATCGAGGAGTCGGCCGTGGCATACTTGTCCGCGATGACCAGCAGTTCGTCGAGGGTAGCCGGCTCGTCGCAGAGGAGACGGTGCTTGAGGAGGGTGCCCTCTCGGCACCCGGCGGTGAAGTACTCGATGGCCTGAACCTCGTGCACCCCCTCGCAGGAGTTCCGGAGCTCGGCCCACCACGTGAGGTAGTCACGGGTCGACTCGTTGGGCCCTTGGACGCACAGGGAGAGCTGGAGAGGCTTGGGAGGCCGCTTGTACGTGCTGGTGAAGTTGCGGACGAAGACTTCCGTGAAGTCCAGCCAGCTGTTGATGCTGTAGGGCTTGAGGCTGTTGAGCCATGTGCGCGCCGTGCCTTGTAGCATGAGGGGGACGTACTTCACGGCGACGCGCCGATTGCCGTTCGCTATGCTGACAGCAGTGGAGTAGTCGATGAGCCAATCTTCCGGCTTGACTGAGCCGTTGTACTTGGGCGTGTCTCTGGGGAGCGAGAACCCTTTGGGGAAGGGCTCGTCGCGGATGCGGGGGCCAAAGCATGGCGGGCCGACATCGTCTTCTTCTTCTAACGCCAAGGATCGAGCAAGGCGGTCGATCCGGTGGCGGGCGTCGTTCTCGCCGACTCCTTCTCGGCGGCCGAGTCGGTCGCCAAGAGTCGGGTGCGTGACGGGCGGCGGGGTGAGGCGTCTCTCTCTTCGAGGCGGGGGAGGAGGCAGGTTTCCTTGGCGCTCCACCGCTCGAGGACGGCCTTCCGCGTCACGCTTGATGGTGATATGAGTCCGGCTGCGGCTAGCAGCCGGCTCCTCGTCTTTCTTCTAGCGGGCGCCGCTCGCAGTCGGCGAGCGGGACGTCGCGGCGTGCTCTCAGCGCGGGGGATGACTATCGGCGCGGGCGTCGGCTTCGTGTCGTTCTGCAGCCGCGTCGATCAGCTGCTGGATCCGTCTTGTCATGTAGGGGAGCTCGTCGGCTCCCAGCCCATTTAGCTCTTCGGCGGCCGCCTGAGCGGCTCGCAGATTCTCGAGCGGGGTGGCGTAGACGGGGCGATCTGCCCCCAGCATGCTGGCAATAGCCGCGCCGCGCTTCTGGACGAAGCCGGCTTGGCTCGGTCCGCTAGGCGGCGGCGTACCGAAGGCAGCGCGGTCGACTTCGCGCTGGTGGGCCTCAGTGAGGCGTCTCATGGAGGCTATCTTCTGGCCCTCCGCGATGAGGGCGAGGCGGCGTGCCTCCAGGGTCTCGGCGTCGGCGTCGGCCGGGATGGGGACGGAGAGGTCGTGCATTGCCGCTTGCAGGGCGTCGTGGGCGTTCTCGCCCGAGTTGGCGACGTGGCTGATGACCAACACTTCGGTGACAACGCTGCTGCCACTATCAGCTCGAGGGAGAGGATCGTCGAAGACCACCACGTCGGAGGGGTAGGCATCGACCGATGCCGTGTCGGAGTCGACGAGCATCGGGTCGGTGGAGCCGACCGACTCCACATCTGCAGCAGGCTCGCTAGAGACGTGAAGCTGGTCAAGGAGGCGGACGAGGCGGCTCTCGAGGTAGTCCGTGCCCGCGTCGGACGCATGCTCATCAGAGATGCGAGTCTCGCCGAGAAGATCGGCGAGGCAGCTTGCCGCGCAGGCATCGTCGATGCCTTGCAGCGCATCGAGGCAAACGCCATCGGGCGCAGCAGGCTGGCTGCGCTCGCGGGGGAGGAAGAGGGTTCCCGTCCAGAAAAGGTCTCCGGACGACGGTGCACCTGGCCCCACGGTGGGCGCCAAATGTCGGGTGGTAGGTGCAACATATGCCAACGGGTGGCTTATCATAGTGGGTGCCAGTAAGACGTCGCTGGTGCCTGGAAACGGGATGAGGCGAAGACATGCACGCCGGCGAATCTGAACCAGGTTCGGGGCTCTCCGAGGAGATAACACCCCTAGTCCTGCTCTGCGGGGTCTCCGCATGATCACTAGACCAGAAAGAGTAGCTACAAACGCTCCTAGAGCTGTTGGGTTCAAGGGAGAAGAAGAACAAGGCTAGCTCTTGCTTCTCTCTCTCTGGTGGGTGTGTAATGCTAATAAGCCAACCCTTTGCATGGGTGCCCCGGGGGGTTTATATAGGCCTACCCCCCGGGGGTACAATTGTAATCCGGCTGGGCACTGGTCCCAGCCGTCAGTGTCTACGCTCGTCGGCTTCTCCGCCGGCCGTTGGGGCCCGCCGACTGGTGGGTCCCGCCGGTTGCCGGCCTCTTGGTCGACAGGCCGGCCCCACCGCCTAGGGTCTTGTCGGCGGCGGCTTACTGTAGCCTCGCCCCTGATGACGAGGTCTTCGTCGAGGTAGGCGTGGCTACAGTGTGCCGCCTTGAGGGCTCTCGCTCTATCCTTACCTCGTCTTGCTCCTTAATGTGGCACATGCTTCGAGGGACGGGGTAGCCGGCTTCTGGGGGCCGGCTACGCCCTTGGCCGACTGGGGGAGGCCGGGCCGCCTTCGCGCCTCTCTCTGGCTGAAGGGGCCCGCCGCCCCTGGGCCGTACTGGCGTCTGTCGTGGGTGACGTTGAGGCCAGCAGGGCTACAGTGCCGAGCCGGACGGGAGATGGCCGTCCCGTACGGCGTCCTGTAGCCATGCCTGCCTCGGGCTTCGGGGGTAGTGGGCCACGCTGTGGCCACACCCCGTCTTGTCACCGTTATGTGGGTGTAGTTCTGGTGGGTGCAGTCTTGGCCGGCTTCTTGGAGTCGGCGTTCTTCGTGGCCGGCTCTGGGGAGTCGGCGTTCTTCATGGCTGGCTCTGGGGAGTCGGCATCCTTTATGGCGGGTTTCCCGGAGTCGGCCACCCCGTGGTTATATTGGGGGGAGGTTGCTGAGGATGGGTCGCATTCTGAGAGTCGGCTTCAGAGGTGGCCGGCCGATGAAGGCGGCCCAATGCTTGAAATACTTGCAGGCCCAAATGGCCTGATAATTTTTGGAATAGCCAGGGGCAGTGGGTTAGGCTACCCGTGGCTATTTACTCCGACACTTTCTGGTGCAACAGCAAGCGTTGGAGGATTTCAGCGCCAAACAGGACAAAGCTAATCGGCTTGCTAAGCTTATTGCCAGCATGGTGGATACCCAGGATAACGTTTCTTGAGCTCTTCTGAAGTTTTTACAGTTATGCTCTTGTTTTGCTGCCGCGTTTATTTGCACTGGTGGCCAATTTTGACGGCCAGTGTATGCAATGTGCTGCTTTGTTCCCTATATTTGCACTGGTGGTGAACTTTGATGCCCAGTGGATGTAATATGTATAATAGCGGTAATAGGCTAGCGTTAATTGCTTGCTTATTTATTTCCTTATTGTCTTGTTTAGTTGTTTGCTTGTAGTCACTGCAGTTCTTTTTCTGTTTTTTTCTAGTGGCCACAATAGCCTATTTTTGGTAACTAGGCCAAAATAATCATGGCAACACACGGACTGTTGTAACCATGGGCCTCCTGTAGGCCGTATGATCCATGGGCCTTCGTCCGGCCGTAGGATCCATCGGCCTTCTACACGGGCCTTAGGGTCCATGGGCCTTCTACGGGCCATAGGGTCCATGGGCCTTCTACGGGCCGTACGATCCATGGGCCTTCTACGGGCCGTACTATCCATGGGCCTCATACAGGCCGTAGGATCCATGGGCCTTCTACGGGGCGTATCATCATTTCGCCAATCATGGGCCGTACTATTCGTGGACCATAACGGGCCGTTAATAGGCCGAATTTGATAACTCTATGAAAACAGCCCAACGGGTTTTTTTACATGAAAACGGCCCAACGTATTAATGGTCCGCAAACGGGCCGACTGTAACGACGGGCTGAATTTGGCCCACAAGCAGAAAATGACAGTAACGGGCCGTATGTAACCGAATGCTGCAAATGAGCCCAAGAATCAATGGGCCCTGAGAAGGCCAAAAGATAACTTGGGCTGGAAACGGCCCAATGGAATAACGTGTCGTTAATGGGTATAAAGTGATACACCGTTCATTACGGGCCAGTTTCGCCACGGGCCGTTAATGGGCCAAGAGTTACAAAGGTCCTCATATGGGCCGAAAGAAGTCATGGGCCACACATGGGCCGGAAGTTAAAACGGGCTGAATCATATTGGATGGCCCAGATGACGCTACTGGGCCTAATTCGGATAGGGCGTAACGGGCCCTGGGTTAGCGGGCTGTAAATGGGCTATATGCGAACAGGCCGTTAACAGGCTTTTCGTGGGCCGGCCCGCCACCTTTTGACCAAGTCAAACGGGCCGGCCCTTTCACAGGATTGGGCCTCTGATGGGCCATGCCACGTGTCGCCGTATCATAGGCGCCTTCGGTCCAATGAGCGGACGACATCTGTCCCAACGGTGAGCTGACACGTGTTTCCTCCAGCCAATGATGATTGTACACATGGAAAATCCCCATTGGTCGGGGATGTTAACGGGTTATCGGATCCAAAACCCGACCCGATAGCTTAACGGCGCTCCGTTACGGTGGATGCCACATGTCGGTCACCCTTGACGAAAGCACTTCTGTGACGCACGATTTATCGTCATGGAAGTGGACACTTCTCTGATGATAATTTTGGTTATGTCATGGAACACTTCTACGACAGCACAGGTATGACTATCTTGATTCTGTCATAAAATCGTCATGGATGTACATGCATGACAAAAAACGCGACCTACTGTGACAAACACGTATCATCACGGAAGTGTATTTTTTTGGTAGTGCGTGGATCATCTGGCACAGCCGTCGGCCGCTCGCGCGCCTTGCCGCCATGGGTCTGGAGTGAGCTCTTTTGCGCCTAGTGTAGGTGCTTAGGCAAATGCTTAGGTGCATACGATGTGGTAGATGCATTGGAATGGAGGGGCGCCTTTATATGAGGGCAAACTGCGTTGCATTCACATCGTGCAGCCTCTTTTCACGGTCCTCCTCCCATTACTTCCCTCATGCATTAATCGAAGGAGGATGCATTGGCCGTTCAACATTTCGGGAACCGCTACTCCCTCGCTCGTCTGCATTAAAGCCGTATCGGGAACTATGCCGCCTGCTGTCAAATCGAATAGTACTGCGCCGCCCGCTGCACGCCCGGCTGAACACGCCTCCTCGCCTCCATCAAACCCCTCCGTTAAACCCGCATGCAAACCGAGAAACCTACTCCGGCCACACGTCCGTTCATGAGCGGGCCGGAATTAAATGCAACACCGGCCGAGCTCCTCACGTCCGCCCTCAGTTTAAATGAGGCCAGACGCCGGCCAAGCTCCTACCGTCCGCCCTCTATTTACACAAGGCCAGACAAACAGCGGGCAATAATCGCACCCCTCCGCCGCTCCCCCATCTCCTCCTTCACCATTTTCTCCACTCTTCCAATGGCTTCTGAGGAGCCGTTCTTCGGCATATTACCTGGCTGGGTGGCCTGCCGAGCCCTCCGGATACGGGCGAGGCCGCTCGGTGCTTCACCAACCTTGCTTGGCCTGACGGAGCCAGTTGCCGCCCCAAACAGGCGCGTGGTTCAGCAACTCGCCGCTCCAGTTCAGCTCAATGAGGAGTGGCGAGTTGCTCCACGCTGGCACGGGCGTCGTCGCTGCCGCATCGTACCGCGCCACCAGTGTCTGCGGTGCCGCGCCTCCCGTGCCTGTGGCAGCGCCATGCAGGCAGAGACAGAAGCCGGGTGCGTGGAGAGCGACGAGTTGGTGGCCAGCTTCTCCGTGTCCGCCGCCATCATCGAGGAGAAGTAGAACACGAGAGGCCGCCGCCATTTGGGTCCCATGAAGGCCACCGCCGAGGCGACGATGGCGCATTCAGGTGGTTCCTTTGCTTCTTCGTCTCTTCCGAGGACCTTCGTCGACCCCGCAAAGTGTCTGCCGGACATGAGGAAGACAAAGGGATCTGCGGGCGGCCATTTTGATTATGTACTCCCTCTCCAGCTGGCGGGAAATTTTTGTTCTAAGAATGGATAAATTGTATGTATCTATAACTAAAATAAGTCTAGATACATCCATTTC
Organism: Triticum aestivum; assembly: GCF_018294505.1. Lineage (NCBI taxonomy): Eukaryota > Viridiplantae > Streptophyta > Magnoliopsida > Poales > Poaceae > Triticum > Triticum aestivum. Next base: position 92,708,701 of record NC_057814.1, on the reverse strand, counting down.
TAGGACAAGTATTTCCGGACGGAGGGAGTATTAATTATACCAAGAGGGCCGGATTGGCACCGCTTAGTTCATGTAAATGTAACGAAATCCATCATGTTTATATGAAGATCCGGCTTTTTTATACGAAATCCTTCATGCTTATATGAAATCAGTCCGTGTTTGCATGAATCTCATCTGGTTGGTTAGAGTTGTGAAAATGTATGCCGCTGGCGTTTGATGTCGTCCTCCGCGAAAGGAAGCGGGAGGAAATTTGCCGGCTACCGTTCGAGATGCTCTTATGTTGGAAATAATAGAGTGACATCCAATCCATTTGAGTTAATTGCGTGTATGATTGTCCCTCTATAAAAAGTTAATTGCATGTACAGTGTACACGTGACTTGCAGGGTGGCTACAGCTTCGTACAGAAAGTTAAAAAGAAGCAAGTCCATCCTTAATCTTGTATTCTAAGTACTTTGTGGGTTCCACTATCAGTACAGTAGCGAAAGAAGTATATATTAAATAATTAATATATAATATAAAAATCTAAAGTTAAAGACAGAATTCGAACTCATGTCATCGCGTTGCGAGCATCCGGCGCTAACCAGTCCAGCACGTTTTTGTTGTAGACCATGCTGGAGATATATCTCCATGTCTACTCTTATACTCCATCCGTTCCTAAATATTTGTCTTTTTCAGATTTCAAATGGACTACCACATATGGATGTGTATGTAGACATATTTTAGAGTGTAGATTCACTCATTTTGCTCCATATGTAGTCACTTGTTGAAATCTCTAAAAAGACAAATATTTAGGAACGGAGGGAGTAGAAAACAGAGTTGGTGACGATGGTGTGCGTGCCATCCTGCAATATAGGCCGTCGGATTTATATCTAACGGATAGGAAGAAAACTATTGCAATTTTGCAAAAATATACCCACACCCCTCTCCACATTCGCAAATACGACCTTCCCTCGTTCATCCTTTTCTCTCACAAGATAAACTATTCATACAAATGCATCTTGATGTTCCGTGCAACGCACGGGCATCTAGCTAGTTTCTTTTAAAATAGTTACTGCGATAATTGGGTTGAAGTGATATATTTTATGTCTGCCCCGAATGATTTTAGATTCACTAGTAGTAACAAAGAAAAGGTTGCCTTGTTAATTAACAGAAAACAGGGTGAAAACTATCACATGAGGCCGGTAAAAACGAGGCACACTGGGTTCAGTGTCATCGTCACTACAGTTGTGCATGCGCGAGAAGTCTACATATCAAGGGGGCTACTAAGCGAGTCACAAAGACACAGCCTGTGCATGCTCATCCACCACTGTACCACAGCCCATTCAGTGTCGGCCTTGTCCACGGCGCCGGATCTGCTTCGCCGGTACTCTCGTCAACCACAGCACATCTGCAGCGGCTCATTCGTACTCCCCACCGAAGACGCTTCATCCACACCCCCCCCCCCCGGAGCTGCCCCACCGACGCCCCGGTCGACGGCCTCTGATCCTCTTCGCCGACACCTTCCTCAACC
>NC_057814.1:92686914-92706891 GCF_018294505.1 Triticum aestivum | reverse complement strand
GCCAACTCACAAGTCCACGGCCTCAGATCCGCTTCCTCGCACCCTCATCCAACCTACCGAAGCAGCTTCTGACGCCCCGTAAACGGCCGCAGATCCGCATCGTCGACACCATCCTTAACCCAACCACCGAAGAAGCTTCACATACGCCCTCGTCCACGGCCACAGATCCGCTTCGCCCACACCGTAGTCCACCCTACCGGAGCCGCTCCACAAACACCCTACTCGACGGTTCTAGATCTCCTTATTGGACCCCGACAGCCAGCGCAGCGTCATCACCCTTGACATTTCTAACCTGATTCCCATCGTCTGGCAAGATGCCAAGCACCCGCCACGGCCTAGGTACTTGTCACCTTTAAACCCGTCCAGCATCACCTGCCCGATGTACTTCAAATATACTAACAGGTCACTGTTACCTGTTATGCAGCTGGCAAAAACTACAAGGACGATGTTTCTTCTAGATCTAACAGCTTGGCCAACCAAGATCCTGGACTGAGGCATTGCTATGATCTTGTAAGCGTGTCTCTCTCTCTCTTGTATTGTTCTGTGCCTGCCAGCGTGCTTTGCTAGGATTTTCGACCAGTAATCCCTTTGTGCAGACAATGATTTCTACTACTAGCTGCTAAATTAGATATGTAGATGTCATACATGATACTACCTCGTACCTCCGTTCCTAAATATAAGTCTTTCTAGAGATTCCACTATAGGCTACATACGGAGCAAAATGAGTGAATCTGCACTCAAAAATGCATCTATATACATCTGTATGTGGTCCATACTGGAATCTCTACATAGACATATATTTAGGAACAGAGGCAGTACATTACACAAAATCGTAGGTGGCATGTAGGAATTCCAGTACACTACATTAGGCTCCCTTAGAGTGCCTGCTAGTCCAGCACACAGAGTCATGGCTAGTTTATGCTACGCACACAATCATTAATTGGTGGTTTAAATATGCGCAAGGGATATGCAATGTATTATCATGTATAGATGTCTGAAATTATCCGTGTCAACTTGCAGATAGGGTTACACAATGAAAAAGTACAAGATGTATGTGGCAATTTCATGGAACATTGCAAAAAAGGAGAGCCAGCGGTGAGCCTATACAGTGTGCTATGGTACGTTACTCCTCCATTGCAATCATCGTGACATGTTATTTGTATGTCAGTTCTATTGGCCAAGCTTCTTAGGGACAGTTATTATGAGTTATCCTAAGAAAATAAGCACCTGTGAATAAGCTCCATGTAATAAGCCAACCAGTTATTTTCATTGCGTTTTCAGCTTATCTTTGGTATGATCAGTGAAAAGTCTAGATTGCATTATATTTTTTCATTTTTCTGCCCATATGAAAATTAAGTTGACTTGCAAACATCACAAATTGAACCCAGTGCAGTAATTAATATGATAGGAAAACAGACCATCACTATTTGCTCAAAATGCAAATACAAAGATACCATCTACTTGGCACAATCTACTTTGGTCAATGTTTTCCATAGAGATCCCATTGCCTAATTTAAACAAAAAACGCATGACCCACATTTAAATGAAGAACAATTATTTATTGAAATTTGATGGTCCAAGTGGTTGGTTATTATCATATAGCAGTACCACCTGAAAGCATCATATAGCAGCAGCAGCTCATAGCAACTCATCATACAGCAGCAGCAGCAGCAGTGTGCAATTCATCATATACCAACAACAGCTCATAGCAATTCATCATATAGCAGCAGCAGGAGCAGCTCATAGCAATTCATCATATAGCAGCAGCAGGAGCAGCTCATAGCAATTCATCATATAGCAGCAGCAGGAGCAGCTCATAGCAATTCATCATATAGCATCAGCAGGAGCAGCTCATAGCAATTCATCATACAGCAGCAGCAGGAGCAGCTTATAGCAACTCATCATATAACAGCAGCAGCAGCTCATAGCAATTCATCATATAGCAGCAGCAGCAGATCATAGCAATTCATCATATAACAGCAGCAGGAGCATCTCATAGCAATGCATCATATAGCAGCAGTAGAAGCAGCTCATAGCAATTCATCGTATAGTGCATCAGAATGAAAATTTGGCAAAAAATCAGAGGAGATCCTCACCTTGTTGGATGACCTCATCCTTCAATAGCACCTCAAGGTCACGGCCTGGGAGGTGGGGAGGGGGAATAAGGTGCCTTCTGCCGCAGTGTGGCATCAGCCATAGTGGTGCAGCGCCTGCCGGAGTAGTGCGTTGGACGAACCACAGTGGAGCAGCTGCTAGAGACCATGATAATGAGGGGCGGCACCAGAGGGAGGAGCAGCCAGGGAGATTTGCCCCTACCCGCCGGCCATGTAGCCTAGCTGGACAGAGCATCATCGAGGACTAGGCCAGATGGGACCAGTGGCGACGGCTTGCTGGAGGAACCCTAGTGCTGCAGGCAGGGGATCGAGGTAGAGGGAAAGGGGAGAGGAGATGCAAGTGGGCAGGGCAATGAACGCTTGCGTGTTTGTTTTTACTTGAGGGTGAGCTGTGACGCGGGCGTCACCAGTTGCATTTTGAGTGTAATATAGGCAGACAATAGAGTCATTTCACTATTCCCCTTCCCTTCAATTTTTAGTGAGGTTCTACCCGAAACACCCCCCTCCAAAGCGAAATTAGTTAAGCCCAAGCCCATAACTCAAAAATGACTTCTTTACATCTTTTATGGCTTATTTTGACAATAAGCCCTGAAAAGGCGGAATAGAACTGGCCCTTAACCTGCAATTCAATTGTGCGTGCAATGATGAATCACTCCTGCCTGCTATAGTGTACATTTAGGCATCATCATACATGGCATAACCTAATACATGTGCATTCCATTGTAGAATCCGGAATATGCAATGTTTATGTTAGTTCATACGTTGCACATGATGTTTAAATGCCCCTTAAATCTGGCCAGTCAAGTGATGGTCTTTAAGCCTCCTTCTTTGCTTCTTTTCTTGATATGTAAGATTTGCTCACACATCTGTTCAATTGCTTGTTTGCATCAGCCAGCCATACTAGGACTGTTTGCTTTGATTACTTGCTGTTCTTGACCTAACACTCTAACAGAGCTTGTCAACGATTTAAACACTAAGGGCTGCTATAGTGGGGCCTTTTCTAACTCATAGGTGACATAAAGGTTTGGCTGTACACTAAAGTAGGCTCTCCAAGAGTACCTGGAGATCCAGTTCGAAGGTATGCCTAGTTTTTACATAGTGCAGACATAGTAAATGCTCATTTCATTGTGTGCAAGTGCAAGAGATGCGGCATGTTTCATTATGTGGTGTTGTTTTGTTATAATCTCACCCTTTTGTGTTCATAGACTGGAAAGTATGCATATTTATCTTCCAAGGAGACGAGTAACTAGTTTGTGTCACCTTGCAGAGGGGTGCAATGAAGATAAGATTGAGGATTTCCAAGTACAAGATGTTAGGAAGGAGCCTTGCAAGAGAAGTAGGAGCTGCGCTGAGCCTCTTCAACCTGTTAAGGTAAGTCACTTTATCCAACTCAACAGTTCAATTCCTTGTTTGTTTCAGGCATAGTTAATTTGCTCTTTTCAATTGCTTTATTTGTCCTCAGTTAATGAGATGCCCAAAGACTGATGCCTGATGTTGGGTACTTGTATAACTATTAGTTGACATAATTAAAGGCCTTACCATTTAATTACTCTGCCGAAGTGTGCCTGAAGCTTTGAAGTCTATTAACCAACTATTATTGAATGAGGCTCACAATCTAGTTTATACTAGGCTAATGATTGCATAGTTTTGCTTGTTGTAGTATGTTTGTATGAAATCCTCTGCTGTTCATTATGCTCCCTAAGACTTTAATTGAGCTACAGAATGGCCAACTGCTTGCTTACTTCTATGCAACGTGTTGTATAAATTTGTAACTTGTCTGTGTTTTTGATTAGGCCCCAACATCATGCTCCTCTGGTGAGCTAAGAGAGATTTATATATGCAGGCTGCACAGACTACCTTTTTATAATTTTTAAAATATCACCTGCTTATGCTTCATGATGTGTAACATTATTGTTAGTCATGTTTTGCCATGTACAAAATAGTCTGTCTTGCTCGCTTCACTATTGTAACTATATTTTTGCCCTAGTCATGTGTACTTAGAGAAACATTTCAGGATGAAGTGACATCAACACAAAGATCTGCGAGCAGTGCGGCATGGCCATTACCGAATGATTATGGATTGGAATTGGAATGTGCTGATGTTCTCGAGCATCAACTAGAGGTGGCAAGACAACGTGTACATGATTCTGAATGTACAATCAACAAGTTGAGACTAGACATGCAGGTATTAGATGCAGGAGTCAAAAAAATGAAACAAGACACTAAGGTAACAACGAAGGAATTGGAGATTTTGCAGACTGAAATTTGTGCTATCTAAATCCGGCCAATCCTATTTTCTGAAGAGATTATAGTTCAAATGGTAAGTTATGTTGATGCGCGTCCATGATGTATGAGTTGTATTTGCCTAGTGTATGTAATTTGTTGTTTGTGTATGCTTTATTATCACTGGTGCTGAACCATAATGCCTAGTGGGTATAATCAGCTGTAATTTCTTTATTGTATAGTGTAGGATTATTCTACGTTTATATGCCTTAGTCTCTTTATTATATAGTGTATGTTTTTTAGAGGTGATAGTATAGAGTAGGATAATTCTTTGAATATGCTATATCGTTCAAACGGGGGCCAACTCGACCAAACGTTGTAGTGACCATGGCCCTCCACAGGCCGTACGATCCATGGGCCATCTACGGGACGGACGATCCATGGCCTTCTATGGCCGTCGGATTCGTGGGCCTTCTATGGGCTGTCGGATCCGTGGGCCTTCTATCGGTTGTCGGGTCCATGGGCCTTCTATGGGCCAGCGGATCCATGGGCCTTCTATGGGCCGTCGGATCAATGGGCCTTCTATGGGCCGTCGGGTCAATGGGCCTTCTACGTCCCGTAGGATCCATGGGCCTTCTACGGGCCGTCTCATCTATGGGCCTTGTATGGGCCGTATAAGGGGCCGTAAACGGGCTAGAGTGGAAATCGTACGTTTTATGGGCTGACCATAACAGGCCGTTAATAGGCCGTATTTGATGATGCAATGAAAATGGCCCAACAAATTAACGGGCCACAAACGGGCCGACTGTATCCACGGGCTGAATTTGGCCCACAAGCAGAAAAGGCCAGTAACGGGCCGTAAGTAACCGAATGCTGGAAATGAGCCCAAGAATAAATGGGCCCTCAGAAGGCTGAAAGGTAACACGGGCTGGAAACGACCCAATGGAATAATGGGCCGCTAATGGGTATAAAGCGATACATTGTTCATTATGACCCGGTTTCACCACGGACCATTAATGGGCCAAGAGTTACAAAGGGACTCATATGGGCCGAAATACGTCATGGGCCATACATGGGCCGAAAGTTAAAACGGGCTGGAATTATATTGGACGGCCCAGATGACGCTACTGGGCCTAATTCGGATAGGCCATAAACGGGCCCTGGGTTAGCGGGCTGTAAATGGGCTATATGCGAACAGGCCGTTAACAGGCTTGCCGTGGGCCGGCCCGCCACCTTTTGACCAAGTCAAACGGGCCGGTATTTTCATAGGAATGGGCCTCTGTTGGGCCGTGCCACGTGTCGACGTATCATAGGCGCTTTGGGTCCAATGAGTGGATGACATCTGTCCCAACGATGAGCCGACACGTGTTTCCTCCAGCCAATGATGATTTTACACGTGGAAAATCCCCATTGGTCGGGGCTGTTAACGGGTTATCGGATCCAAAGCCGGATCCGATAGCTTAACAGCGTTCTGTTACGGTGGATGCCACCTGTCGGTCACCCTTGACGAAAGCACTTCTGTGACGCGCGATTTATCGTCATGGAAGTGGACACTTCCGTGATGATAATTTTGGTAATGTCATGGAACACTTCTACGACAGCACAGGTATGACTATCTTGATTGTGTCATAAAATTGTCATGGATGTACATGCATGACAGAAAACGTGACCTACTGTGACAAACACGTATCATCACGGAAGTGTATTTCTTTTTGTAGTGCTAGTCCTGCCAGCCACCACGCTCATGGGCGAGGGATGGATGCAGCTTCATTGACTTACTGCTCCTGCCTTTGCGTGTATGACAGGTGGGCCCAACAGGTGGGTGGCCCACCTATCATGCAGCCAAAGGCAGGTGCGGTTAAGGCGAGAGGGCGCTGTAGTAATCAAACTTCTCGGTCTTGTACGAGTTGATGCGACACATCAAAGCACTGCACTCGATATATTTCAATAATTTGCGTTTACTGATGCATGTCGTGACTCTCCTTTTGATACTTGCATGTGTTGATATAATGCACCTTGAAGTAGTATGAATATGTGACGGTAAAGCTTTGTAATTCCCTGGCCCTAATAAAGCAAGAGATGGTTGTGCACGAGGAGGGCAAAATCATGCAGACGGAACAGGATCCGACGATGGAGCTCTCTATGGTCTCGATGGACCTCACCTTGCTGCACCGCCGCTTGTGCCTTCGCCCCTTGAAGCCTCCAGTGTATGAGGTTCGAATACACCTTCTCCGTTCGGCTAATCGAGCAAGGTGCAGGTTTCTTGATTGATGTGTTGTTCGATTGATTTGTGCAGTGCAAGGGAGGGCACCTGGCCTGCGCGGACTGCCGCGTCGAGCGCCCCGGGAACCAGCGGCAGTGTCAGAAGTGCAAGCGCGGTGGTGGCTTTGACGTGCGGAACACGGTGGTGGACGCCGTCCTCTCCTCGATGAGGGTGGAGTGCCCGCACGAAGGCTGTGGGCTCTACGTCACTTTCCACAAGCTCGCCGATCACCAGAGCGTGTGTTCGCCCGTGCCCTGCAAATGCCCCGTGCCCGTCTGCGGCTACGAAGGCCTGCCGTTGGCGCTCTCCCACCACATCAGCACCATGCATCCCATGCCCGTGCACAGGATACAGTACGGCAAGGCGCTCCAGCTACAAGTGCCACTGTCGGAGCCACGACTCTTACTGTTCGCGGAGGAGGATGGCCACGCATTTTTCTTGGTCGGCGGCGTGCTCGACATAGGCGCGCCTATCGCCGTGTCGCTTGTCTACATCAGAGCGGGGGCGTCCCCACTGCCGCACTACGTGGCCAAGCTATGGGTGAAAGGCCCGCCGGGGGAGCCCAAAGGCAGGACCGACGCCGTCAAGGTGGAAACGGAGGTGACAAGCAGCAAGGATCCCGACGACGTCACCGTGCAGGAGCTGACCTTCTTCACAGTTCCGCCCAAGCTGCTGGCCAGGGCTAAGCTGGTGTCCCTCCACATTCAGATTGACAAGCTCACGTCCTAAATGATTCTACAGTGCCTTCTGTTTATCTTAGTAATATGCTAATATAGGGGTTAGCTCGGTCTACTTTAGCTTAAGAGATGGTGGGTTTTGGTGGCGATGCAGCAATTACTTGTGCGAGTTGACGCGACACATCAAAGTAGTACTACTACTAGTAGTACTCCCTCCGGTCCTAATTTCTCTACGCATAAGTCGAGGCAAAGATACCAAGGAGGGCCTGGTTTTGTCTATACTTGGACAACCCACCCGACTGCGCACCAGGCAGACGAAGCTCGTGTCGTGTTGGTGCCGTGTGCGGCCCGCACATTAACCGAAACCTCGCGCCTCTAGCTTAGCCTCCGCGTTTTAAACTTCTCAATCTCAAGGCCAAGGAGCAACGTGAAACCTATGATAGAGCCAATCGGATGGTTGAGAACACTACAATTCGTAGCTACATATGCGTGTGTGAGAGAGGACGAGTGCGTGCGTGCACCTCTTCTCTTCCTGTATAACTTACTAAACTCAGAGTACAAGTGTATGTGGGTGGCATCGACCTAGGGAGCTAGAGATGGTGCGTGCGAGAAGTCTCGAGAGATAGGTGTGTGCGTGGGAAAGAGGGAAGGAGATTATATGTGTCGATGTAATCGTGTGAAAAAAAGACTTGTCTATAGCTCGCCACGAGGCTATTCCTGTCGAACACCCCAATAACCGTAAGATATGTATCCGACGGTGCCAGTTATTGCACGTACACAGCAGTAGAAAAAGAAGTACCATGGCATATGCTACACCACGGCCGAGAACACGTGCCCACGTTACGCCATCCGGGAATAGTGCCGCACTTCTAAACTAGAACCGTCAATAAACTTTGAGCTTGCGTCTCGTCACATTCCAAATTACTACCATGCTATATTTAATTGCAAACCTATTCACACCGATCACAACCAAAACGGTTTCCCACTTAGGAGCGTATTAGTAGTACTCGGTTATAAATACTACTATGCCAAGATGACTGCACATTCCTCCTCAACTCCTCATCCATAAAAAACAATCAAGTCAATCAAGACATGGCCACCGTGAGTTCTGGGTCGAGAGATTTCCACCAGGGAGAGGCGAGCATGGAAGAGGAAGCACGAGAGATGTCCCGCCTCGCCGCGAAAGCAGCCGACATGTCCAGCCGCGCAGTACTAGCAGCACAAAGGTCCCGCCGCGCCGTCGATGTAGCAGACTGGTCCGGCCATGCCGCGGAAGCAGCAGAGATGTCCCGCCGCGCCGCCGAAGCAGCACAGAGGTCCCGCCGCGCCGCGGCGGCCTGGGAAAATTTCTCGCGGGCAGGCGAGGACTCTTACAGGCGCATGCATGTGATGGTCCATAGCCAGATTTATCAGATCTCCGGCTGGGCGAGGTTGCAGGACGAGGCTACCGGCATCATCCGGCAACTAGGGGAGGGCAATGCGAAGCTCTGGGCCGAGCGCGACCTGCTGAGGGCGAAGATCGCCGAAAGGGCAAAGCAGGCGGAGGAGACCGCTGCCTTGTTGCAGAGGACGGGCGTCATCGTCAAGAAACTTATGGACGAGAATGCCATGCTCCACATCGAGCGCAACAGGCTGGTGGAGGAATCCGTGGATGCTGCCAAGCAGCGTATTAAGGACATGAAACTGATGAAAGAGATCATCGCCGCTCGCCGCGAGAACTAGTCTCCACGACCTGCAGCGCATAAAGAAATTAGAGATCAGCGAGCCAGATCATTGTATGCGTCTTCCTTCTTAATTTGCCCTTGTGTATTTCGGGCGTAGCCGCATGTGTCTTTTTTAATTATGTTCCTAATTATGTAAGACAATTATTATCCACTCTCGTTGTCCTTATATATATTCATGAGTCTTGCTATAAGTCGCAGTAGATGCTATATAGTCCGTCGGATCTTACATCAAGATCCGTGCAAAAATTTCTTTTCAGGTTTTCTTTTTTCTCTCTTAAATCTCAGTCGAGTGAGACATTGCCACGCCATTAAACAGAGGCTCGGGCACCATTAATGGAGACCTTGGGAGAGAGGTGGACGGCATATGGAGGTCAAACGGCTCTCCTCCCGATAAGCACGCGCAAGGGTCTGATCGCACGCCTCCCGTACTCAAATAGCTACCCTGCACGGCGCCTCCTAGCTAATAAAAAAGGGGACGTGTGGCGGCACATAAATGCTAAATAGAACGCCCACGGTTTCAATAATACTTGTTTTTTGATTGTAACGTGACAGCACTTGTTTCAAAATGACTTTGTTAATTGTTAATGTGTGCGCCTTCGCAAATCCGACATCAAAATTACCACAACATGTTGGTGCCATGTCATGACACCAAGCCAAGTTTCATGACTTTCATGCGTGTTTCGGATTTACAGGAATTAAAAAACCAAGTTTCTCAATGTTTCCAGCCGAGCCACGACGCCCAGATGTTTGAATTTCATTCCCATTTCTTGCATGGGACCTAGAAATTTACCCGAGGATACACATGTGATTTTTCAAACATCTTTGGTGCACTGGAGCATGTGGTTGTATTTCAAATTTGAATTATGCACACAAAGGTGACACGTTCCCTCTCAGAACCACGAGCCTTCTTGAGAGAAGCTCCGGTTTGCAAGAAACTTATACCAAAACTTGTTCCTATTCTGCCAATTTTTTTACCATGGCATGGTAGTACCATGACATGACACCATGCCAAGTTTCATGATTTTCAGGCGTGTTTTGGATTTACAAGAATTATAAGACCAAGCTTCTCAATGTTCTCGGCCGAGCCACGATGCCCAGATATTTGAATTTCATTCCCATTTCTTGCATGGGACCTAGAAATTCACCCGAGGACACACATGTGATTTTTCAACCAACTTTGGTGCACGGGAGCATGTGCTTGTAGTTCAAATTTGAATTATGCACATTAAATGACCTGAAACTCAATTAATGTATAAATAAGGCCAAACGAATCCGGAATAATTCCAAAATTTAATAGGGCACTCATGTAGTTTTATGTTGCCTCTGTAAAGAAACTCAAGGGGGGCAGCATATATCATTTCACACTCAAAGGTGACACGTTCCCTCTCAGAACCACGAGCCTTCTTGAGAGAAGCTCCGGTTTGCAAGAAGCTTATACGAAATCTTTTTCCAAATCGGCCCAATTTTTTACCACAGCATGTTAGTGCCATGACATGACACTATGCCAAGTTTCATGATTTCCAGGCGAGTTTTGGATTTACATGAATTTAAAAGCCAAGTTTCTCAATGTTCTCGGTCGAGTCACGACGCCCAGATGTTTAAATTTCATTCCCATTTCTTGCATGGGACCTAGAAATTCACCCAAGGACACACATGTGATTTTTCAACCAACTTTGGTGCACGGGAGCATGTGCTTGTAGTTCAGATTTGAATTATGCACATTAAATGACCAGAAAATCAACTAATGTATAAAAAAGGCCAAACGAACCCGGAGTAATTCCAAAATTTAACAGGGCACTCATGTAGTTCTATGTTGCCTCTGTAAAGAAACTCAAGGGGGGCAGCGTATATTGTTTCGCACTCAAAGGTGACACGTTCCCTCTCAGAACCACGAGCCTTCTTGAGAGAAGCTCCAGTTCGCAAGAAGCTTATACCAAAATTTGTTCCTATTTGGCCATTTTTTTACCGTGGCATGGTAGTACCATGACATGACACCATGCCAAGTTTCATGATTTTCAGGCATGTTTTGGATTTACAAGAATTTTAAAACCAAGTTTCTCAATGTTCTCAGCCGAGCCACGATGCCCAGATGTTTGAATTTCATTCCCATTTCTTTCATGGGACCTAGAAATTCACCCGAGGACACACATGTGATTTTTCAACCAACTTTGGTGCACAGGAGCATGTGCTTGTAGTTCAAATTTGAATTATGCACATTAAATGACCAGAAACTCAATTAATGTATAAAAAAGGCCACACGAACCCGGAATAATTCCAAAATTTAACAGGGCACTCATGTAGTTCTATGTTGCCTCTGTAAAGAAACTCAAGGGGGGCAGTGTATATCGTTTCACACTCAAAGGTGACACGTTCCCTCTCAGAACCGTGAGCCTTCTTGAGAGAAGCTCCGGTTTGCAAGAAGCTTATACCAAATCTTTTTCCAAATTGGCCCAATTTTTTACCACAGCATGGTAGTGCCATGACATGACACCATGCCAAGTTTCATGATTTCCAGGCGAGTTTTGGATTTACATGAATTTAAAAACCAAGTTTCTCGATGTTCTCGGCCGAGTCATGATGCCCAGATGTTTGAATTTCATTCCCATTTCTTGCATGGGACCTAGAAATTCACCCGAGGACACACATGTGATTTTTCAACCAACTTTGGTGCACCGGAACATGTTCTTGCAGTTCAAATTTGGATTATGCACATTAAATGTCCAGAAACTCAATTAATGTATAAAAAAGGCCAAACGAACCGGGAATAATTCCAAAATTTAACAGGGCACTCATATAATTCTATGTTGCCTCTGTAAAGAAAATCTTGGGGGAGGCAGCGTATATCGTTTCGCACACAAAGGTGACATGTTCCCTCTTGGAACCACGAGGCTTGTTGAGAGAATCTCCGGTTTTGCAAGAAGCTTATACCAAAACTTGTCCCAATTTAGCCAAGAATTATATACATATGAAAACAAGGTTTAGATTATCCCGAACATCTCGCCATCTAGACCAATGTACTCTGATTTGAATTCAACATAAAATGGATACAAATATTTGAATTGGAGATCGTATGTTACATGTAGTTTATAGTGAAATATGATTACTGCTATATGCATGTTTTTTGTTATCAAGATAATATTTAAATGATTGTATGACTTGACAACAATCATATTCAAATAAGGAAATTGATTCAAATTTAGTCCATATGGTAGACGACAATATATATGTTCATAGGGTGGAGTAAAATGTTCATATATGATGGAAGATCAAAATGTAGGACTACATCCATTATAAACTGCAAGGTCACCTAACGATATATTCGAATTCAACATAACATGGATTCAAAAATTAAAATTCGAGATCCTGGCATCTGTAATCATATAAAAAGGGTCATGACTCTTTCTTTTGGTGGGAATTGATTTGTTTTTTGTAGTTGTTGAGGGAAGTGCGAATCGATTTGGTACTGTACAGGGTAATCTTGTTCTCCCGATTTTTTTCACATTTTTCTTGTAGTTTTTTCAATGACATTTATAGCAATATAGTAAAAGGGGACATGAATCTCTTGTGTCTTGTATGAATTATTATTTTTGTACACGTTAAGTTTGTTCTGCCGAACAAGGAATCCGCGCCTTGTTATCCCGAAATTTTAAGGTCGAGTATATTTTGTCTCATCTGCTTTGAAACTCCCGCCTCTTCAACCCGCGCCGCGCCTTATTATCCCGAAATTTCGACGCGCGCGAAAACTCCCTCCTCATCTGAAATCGGTCCCGCAGCCCAGACATGCGAAATCCCCCTTCTACCCCTCAGCCGAAAATGCCGGCTCGACGTCGCGGTGTCAAAACCGGTGGGGGTACGCTGGTAACTTACCCTACATTTCGGACAAGCGCGTCCCTAAACCATGGCTCCCCCCTACCTTCCCCTTCGTCCCCCCCATTCATACACCGAGGCCACCGAAACCCACGAAACCCCACGCTCCTCAGCCGGCCTCCCGACCGCCGCCCAGCCAGAGACTCTTCCCCGATGACGTTGTCCACCGCAACAGCTCGCCGTCCCTCATCCACCGCATCTGATGAGGATCCGTTGTCGATCTCGTCGTCCCGCCGGATCAGCCGCCCCGTCCTCCACCTCCAAGGAACTGCCCCAACGTTCGCCTCATCTATCGCGCCACCTCCATCCCCACAGCGTCGTCTTGACCTGCCCCACCAGAACCGCAGCACCCTCACCAATTCCTCCGGTGAAGCCAAGGCCAACTCGGTGCCACCAAGGAGGTTCTGCACTCACCGCTGCATTTTATCTTTTATTCGATCTCACAGGGCTGCCGAAGCTCAATACCGAGCACCATGGCGGGTCTCCATCGACAGCGCCGTCACCAGCCACTTCATCCACGGCGTCTCCCCCCATGTCGTTGCTTCCTCGGCGCCACTTCGTGCTGCTGCTCTGCTCTGCTATTGCTGTCGGTCGTGCTGATGCTCCGCTCTTGCTCTCGTTCATGCTGTTATTCTGCTCTCGCTCACGCTGCCGCTGCTGCTGCACGACCTCCGGCAGCTACAGGAGTTGCTGCTTTAGCACTCGCTCGCGGTTCTGCTGCACGACTTACTCTCTGCTAGTGCGTTTCCTGCTCGAGCGTCTACTGATTTAGATCACTGCTTCTCTGCTACTAGTGCTCGAACGCTCTAAACATCTATTGCAATGCTCTTCTACTAGTTCAATCAGTTTCGACAGTAAAATTCAGCTTCGACTGTAAAGTTCAGTTTCTTCAGTTAAGTTCAGAGTAAACAGTATTTACAGCATCTGTCGGAGCGGCCGTGGCGCGGCTGATGCGTTTTACATCTAGCACTTTTTGGTGATGTATTCTACATCATCAATTGTAGATGATATTAGAGTCCCACTTTAGATTAACGTTGTTTATCTTGTCATGCTTCAGCCTCGCTGCCGTACACCTCACCGGAGCTGCTCCAATGACGGAACCGTCCATCACAGCGGAGCAGTACCCTCGGCGCCGTTTCCAGAGGCCGCAGATCTTCTTCCCCACCTCCGATAGTCACACCAGCATCACCATCCTCCACGTCCAACCCAATGAGGCTGAGGTCGACAAGGCTATGCCAAAGAGGTTGTACACTCGTTGCATCACTTTGTTACTCTACATTCATGTCGATCCCTCAGGGATCCTTTGCTATGGAACTACTATGGTACTACTATTTTTGCATTTGGTTAGGAGTGGAGCAAAGCAAATCTGGAGGATTTTTTTTCCTTTGGTGTCTCTTTCAAAGAAAAATGGTAGGAATTTTAATATCCAGTTGGACGTCCTTTTCAAATTCATATGCATGAAGAACAGGACTAATTGCATTACTGGCCTAATAAGATTCTTATTTTTTTTCATTTTCACGTGGTTTGACTTTCATTTGACCATGTTTCTCCATTCCTGTGTTCTTCCAATTCATGTGAACCAAACACCGAGGTTCACAGAAATCCTATGTTTCCAAATGCTTTGTTTTGCACGTGCATTCCTATCCTATTCATGTGTTTTTCCTGTCCCTGCGTTTATAGAATCCTCCAATTCTAAGGAGCCCTTACAGATTTACTTCATTTTCAGATAGGCGTCAAAGAAAACTATGTGTGTTATGTCCTGCTCCTGCCATGCCGTCATCCACCCCACCTGAGGTGCACCATCGACAGAAGCATTCACTGCAGCAGAGATTCCCCCTGCAAACTTTCTTTCGCCGCCTCAGATCATCTTCCCCGTTGCCGGCAGCCACGCCAACTGCATTACCATCATCAACTAAGCAGATGAACCTGAGGACTACACAGTTCCGTAAGAGAGGTCGCAGTCTTTCGTGTTTGCTTACGTTATACATCGGTTATTATTACCTGCTACTTTATCGTTCAAACTTGAGTTTTAAAATGCCCGTGGGTCTCATATCAAGGCAGCAACAAATAGTATCTGTCTACTATCTTGTTCATCTGGGGTCTTCTATGTGGTTCATGTTGGGTGGGAAACAAACAGTACATGATCCATTGTCTATCTTTTTAAACTGAAGCTATAATCTACATGCTATCATTAGTTTTGGATCTATCCACTCGTTTGCTACCATCAGTCTTGATTTCTGCATGCACCCCTTAGGCCTTACAAAATCTAACTAATTTTTTATTATGCATGTCAGTTATTGTACACAATCGTACTGAACATGTAGAGAAAAAGAGAAGACCATTGTGTGGGAATACAATGTCATGCACATGCTGCTCCATGGTGGGCGAAGTCCCCCCCCCCCCTCCCGCCATTCCAGATTGTATTCCAGAGGAAGATAACTATTCAGATGGGGATTCAGAGGGAGCCGACCACTCCTATTTACCACCTGAGGTGTTTGCTCTAACCTGGCATGCTGACGTTGGTCATACCATGCATATGGCACCTCGCATTGCTTACATTATTCACCTTATATGTCATCAGCTTAGTTTAGATTTGCTTTGTGTGAATGCCACCTGTTTGGTTTCTATATCATACTCCCACCGTTCCTAAATATTTGTCTTTTTAGAGATTTCAACAAGTGACTACATACGGAGCAAAATGAGTGAATCTACACTCTAAAATATGTCTATATACGTCGTATGTAGTAGTCCATTTGAAATCTCTAAAAAGACAAATATTTAGGAACAGAGGGAGTATATGGGAATTATGCAATGCCATGTTTTTCAGCCAGTTATCATATATATGAATTATGCACCGCCATGTAGCCAGGCATGATATATGTGAATTATCTCATGCCATCTTTTTTTCATTACGTATTCCATTTGTCGACAATCTGTGTATATTGAACTACTCTTCATGTGTATCAGCCATTTGAGCCGGTTATGGAAAAATCAGGAGTGAAAACAAGGTCTTCAGAGCAGGCAATGGTACCTGTTGAAGCATATATCTTGATGGTTACAGGGAGCTCCTCAGAGGAGGATTCAGAGACAGATGACCAGTCGTATCCCCCCCCCCCCCGAGGTGCATGCTCTAACTTGGCAAGGTTATATTACTCATATCATGCATATGGTGTCTTGCATTGCCATGTCATCTACTTAGATTAGACATGCTTTGAGTGAATGCCTCATGTTTGCTTTCTATATCAGATATGTGAATTATGCAATGCCATGTTTTTCAGCCAGTTATCATATATGTGAATTATGCACCGCCATGTAGCCAGGCATCATATATGTGAATTATCTCATGCCATCTTTTTTTTCATTACGTATTCCATTTGTCGACAATCCATGTATATTGAACTACTCTTCATGTGTATCAGCCATTTGAGCCGGTTATGGAAAAATCAGGAGTGAAAACAAGGTCTTCAGAGCAGGCAATGGTACCTGTTGAGCATATATCTCGATGGTTACAGGGAGCTGCTCGGAGGAGAATTCAGAGACAGATGACCAGTCCTATATCCCACCTGAGGTGTATGCTCTAAGTTGCAATGTTTATATTTCTCATATCATGCATATGGTGTCTTGCATTGCTTAGTTTAGACATCATATGCACAATATTGAATTCCATCTGCTTAGTTTAGAGATCATACATGCGAGTGCCAGCCGCTTAGTATATGAATCAATTATGTCAATTATATCATGCCATCCTGTATACTTAGACAACATTTATGTGAATTATTTCATCCCAACCTATTTTAGAAAGACATCATATAGTTTTGTCATGTCAACCTGTTTAGATACTCATCATATGTTGAATTATGCCATTATATCCTGTTAAGTTATCCATCATATATCTGAAATTGTGTCATGCTATCCTGTTTAGTTAGGCATCATATATGTGAAATTGTGTCATGTTGTCCTGTTTGCTTAGACAACATATATGTGAATTACCACATCTGTCTATCATACAATGTCTGTACGTTCAATTTCTTTGCTTGTTTATCGACCATTTGAATTGGAGGGGTGATGGCAGTATTTAAGGGAGCAAAAACCCGTTCTTCACAAAAGACAGTGCTACCCGTCGATGCAGATAGAACCATGGTTGTACTGGCCCACAAACTTGCCCCACCACACATAATCGAGACTCTTCCAGATTGCACACTTACACCATTGGGCAGAGAACCAGCTACAACCCATCTAACCCCAACCCCAGCGGATAGTAACCCACTTCTAGTTGACAAAACACCATGTCCACCACAGAGTACCCCCACACGAGAAGTTTGTAAAGCAATTGCAGTGCCCAAAGCACGAAGACCACCACAGCGAACCCAAACTCCACGTTTAAAGCAGAAGAGCAATTGTTCTCAGGTCAGATTCCGTAGCTATGGTCCATACTCCTTTGTTGTTGCATCACTGTATTTACTCATACCAACTACTTTCAAATATGAAGGATCCAATTGAAACTCCAATGGCACAACAGGTATGTTTTAAACCTGTTTTTTTAACTGGATTGTTGTTCTAACTTCTTGCTATATCTTGATTTCAGTTTTAGTTGTAAAAACAGTTATGTTCTCATGTGATGCACATTACAAGTGTTGCCAATGCTGTGTAGTTTCTCACACTTATATTCTGTCTATGCTGCTGTGTCTTCAAAATATATGAGTTGAACTGTGTCTCTATCTTGATTTGGCAACATAAACTAGAATGATATGGACAATACAGTGACCATAGTACATAGATATATGTTTGTTTCTTGCTGTTATCCTGTCCACCTTACTACTGAACTGGTTTACCAAAATGAGTTTGGTATACTACATGCTAAACCTGTGATGTGTCTGCTTGTTTCTCTTGTAGTATGCGAACAGAATATTGGAGAAGAGCACCGCACTATGCAATGGTAGAGAAAGTAATGCAGATAAGGTTCAAGATAGTGAGACAATCCTGTTGGTCTCCAAGAAAGGTGATAAAAACGATCTTGTAGACAGTGAGAAAACCCCACAGTCCTGTGTTGATGTAGTGTTCGAGTTACTGGCCAGTACCGCTGGCACAAGCTCTTCGACCTCGCCACCTGAATCACTTCGGCTTCTACAGTCTCAGCTACAAGCTGAAAGGCATCAGTCAGCTGTGCTGCGGCAAGAAGCCGAAGGACTGAGGAAGTCCCTGCAAAATTCAGATGCATACTTTCTTGTGCAACAGCGAGCGCTGGAGGATTTAAGCGCCAAGAGAAAGTTAATAAGCTTGCTAAGCATCTTGCCAGCATTATGGGTACCCAAGATATTGTTTCTTGAGCTCTTCTGAAGTGGTTTCAGTTCTGGACTTGTTTTGTTGCGGCGTTTATTTGCACTGGTCGCCAACTTTGACGACCAGTGTATGTGATATGCTGCTTTGTTCCCTATATTTGCACTGGTAGCGATCTTTGATGCCCAGTGGATGTAATATGTGTATTAGCCGTGCTGGTCTAGCGTAAGTTGCTTGCTTATTTAGTTCCTTGTTGTCTTGTTTATTTTTTTGCTTGTAGTCAGTGCAGTTCTTTTTCCATGGTTTGCTAGTGGCCGCAATAACCTATTTTTAAAAACTATGCCACAATAACCATGGGATATTTACTGTAATTACCATGGGCCTCCTACGGGCCGTAGAAACAATGGGCCTTCTACGGGCCGTAGCATCAATGGGCCTTCTACGTGCCGTATGATCGATAGGCCAAACATGGGCCAATAACAGACCGCATTATGGGCCATAAACGGGCTAGATTTGGAATCGTCCATTCATGGGCCGACAATAACGGGTCGTCGTTAATCGGCCGTATTGGATGACGCTATGAAAACGGCCCAACGGATTAACGGGCTGCAAACAGGCCGATTGTAACCGCGAACTGAATTTGGCCCACAAGCAGAAAAGGCCAATAACGGGTCGTAAGTAACCGAATGCTGGAAATGAGCCCAAGAATAAATGGGCCCTGAGAAGGCCGAAAGATAACACGGCTTGGAAACGGCCCAATGGAATAATGGGTCGTTAATGGGTATAAAGGGGTACACTGTTCATTGCGGGCCAGATTCACCACGGGCCGTTAATGGGCCAAGAGTTACAAATGGCCTCGTATGGGCCGAAAGACATCATGGGCCATACATGGGCCAGAAGTTGCAACGGGCTGGAATCATATTGGATGGCCCAGATGAAGCTACTGGGCTTAATTCCGATAGGCCGTAACGGGCCGTGAGTTAGCGGGCCGTAAATGGGCTATATAGGAACAGGCTTTCCGTGGGCCAGCCCGTTACCTTTTGACCAAGTCAAACGGGGCGGCCTTTTCACCGGAATGGGCCTCTGTTGGGCCGTGCCACGTGTCGACGTATCATAGGCGCCTCCTGTCCAATGAATGGATGACATATGTCCCAACGGTGAGCCAACACGTGTTTCCTTCGGCCAATGAGAATTTTACACGTGGAAAATCCTCATTGGTCCGGGGTGTTAGCGGGTTATCGGATCCAAAACCGGACCTGATAGCTTAACGGCGACCCGTTACGATGGATGCCACGTGTCTATCACCCTTGACGAAAGCACTTCCATGACGCGCGATTTATCGTCATGGAAGTGGACACTTCCGTGATGATAATTTTGGTAATGTCATGGAACACTTCTACAACAGCACAGGTATGACTATCTTGATTCTGTCATAAAATCGTCATGGATGTACATGCATGACAAAAAATGTGACCTACTGTGACAAACACGTATCATCACGGAAGTGTCTTTTTGTGTAGTGGTGTTTTGAAACTTAGGCGAGTACGGGGTCGCAGCTAAGCCCCCGATTGAGAGGGTTGCTCTTCACTCAGAGTGTTTTTGAAACTTAGGCGAGTACGGAGTCGCAGCTAAGTCCCCGAGTGAGAGGGTTGCTCTTCACTCGGAGTATGTTTTGAAACTTAGGTGAGTACGGGATCGTAGCTAGGCCCCCGAGTGAGAGGGTTGCTCTTCACTCGGAGTGTGATTTGAAACTTAGGCGAGTACAGAGTCGCAGCTAAGCCCCCGAGTGAGCACTCAGAGTGTGTTTTGAAACTTAAGCGAGTATGGAGTCA